>NW_009719799.1:25174-32334 GCF_000703405.1 Apaloderma vittatum
CGAGCTTCACGGCTGATGGGGAAGAATAAAAATCAAAACTGCACTTTACGAAAGAGGAACAAAGATCATCTGACAATTATCTCTGCTCTGCTCCCACAGACATGCTCCTAAAAGAGAGATCTTTCACAAAAAACACCTCCGCTATCCTGTGAAGATTCCTCTTTGGGAAGCAGAGTTACCAAATGCTGCTGGTAATTTGCTTTCTGACCTTTTCCCTCTTTCTGAAGAGCAGGACTTTCAAAGATATTTTTTTTTGGAGAAGTTTTTTAGGAAAATCTTTAAGCTATTCTTCCCACATTGGAGAATACAGATAGCATATGGAGAAGCTTATGGAGAGCATCAGAAGGCCAGACTTCATTGGAAAAACAAATCCAAGCAAAGTCACTGAAGAAGAACCCATTGCACATGGATTTTCATCACAGTCATCACTTAGATTTTCTCCAGCTTTACATCATACCCCAGGGCCTTGGATATCTGTGTCAGAGCAAACATAAATTACATTTATGTATACAAAATACTGGGTAGCAGAATCCGCTCCATGTGTGGAGAGGTTTGAGAGCCTTCTGCACCTATTTTGCATTATAAAAACTGTACAAAGACATCTTTCTCCTGCAACTGGGGGAACTCCTACACTCCTGCTTTGGATTTGGCAAATCCAAGGATTTAATGCGATACAAGGAAGCACGAAGTGAGAAAATGATGGGTACTTACCTGCAATATATATGCAGCCAGTTCAAACACCACTTCACTGTCAACCTCAATGAGTTCCTTGAAAGTGAAGAAAACAAGAAAGAAAAAGAGACTTGAGTCCGACCTCCTGTAAGAAAGACGTGCGTCTCCTCCTGGCTATCGCACAGTGAGGAGTGCGGTGCCACTCTTCTCCCCTGGCGAGGCCTCAGAAGCATTCCCTGTCCTCCTGGAGACGAAAGTGAGGGAGAATCTGCCCACTCAGATGTGGAGAAGGCCAAATATTCAGTGTAATGATTTGGTAAATGAAGCATAACTGGATGCAGTATGAAGACATTCCTGGGGAGGAGGGAGGAGAAGGCAGGTGGAAAGGGAAGGATCAGAATAATTTTTATTTTCTTCTGTGATTTAGTGAAGGGTAGTCTGGGAAATACATTTTTTCTCCCCAAATGTCACCCATGCTTCAGGGGAAAGCAGCCTTGTCCTTGGCTCACAGGAGGAAGGAAATCAGAAAATTTGTCTTCACTGAGGTTGTGTCAAAGTCCCTGCAGAACTCCTCTAGCCCTTGCCTGGGGTAAACTCACAGGAAAAAGGTCGATATTCCCTCTTGCAGGATGGGACCTCTGGGTTTGGCCCCTTCATCCCCATGAGAACTAGTGCAGGGGGTGCTCAGAGAATGAGCTGTGGCAACAAATCTTTTGGTAGATCTTCTCTGCTCCATTCTATCGGAGCCAGCCCCTGATGAAACCAATCTTGGAGGGTCAGGTGAAATTGCGAGCGTTCTCCTTGGACCCCATGGTCACATGAAGGACACCGATGGTTTCATGAGATCCTCTCAGTGTCCTTCTGTGCCCAGTATTATAAGTCACAGAACCAAGGGGTCCAGGCCTTGCTCTGTCTGAATGTGTGGGATGCAGACCCGGCATCAGAGGCATTTGGGATGAGAGGTGCGAGGGTTAATCTTGTGGCCAAGTCTCTGGTTTCCCCAAGTCTCTGGTCGACGCTTTTGGGAAGATAGTGGGCTTTTACTTGCATGCTGTTTAGATCTCTGTTCTGTAACTAGAACCCCTACGTTGCCTCTTACACACCTGCCCACGTAAACTGAATCACTGTTCAGCTCACTCCTGTGGTGGCTTTTCTGCTGTTGTATTTATTTAAGCTGCTGGTTTTAATATTTTACATTATCTAGCATGAAATGAGTGATCTAAATATAGATCAGTGTTGTGATCCATGCTCCAGCCAAGTCATGGCCACACCTCATTTACAAACCACAGTCGCTGTATTGGCTTGTCTCTGGCAAAATCAAAACCAAAGGGAACAAACAGAGGATAAGATCCAGGTGTCCTTGGCTTTCACCAGCGCCAGCTTTTTAAAACAGGCGCTTCCTTCACCTCCTTTGTAACAACTCCTTGGGGAGTAAAGACCAGCTCTGCTACGGGCGATAAACACACCTTTCCCTGTTCAGCCAAACCACCCGATTCACGCCGGCACCTGCACGAGCGACGTACGTGTGCCAAGGGCAGCGGCGGGTGCGAGACGCCGATTCAGCTGCGGGCAGGGCCGGGCTGGGGCAGCCGGGCGTGTCCCGTCGCAAGAGGCGATGCGGAGCAGAACCAGAGTGTCTGGTCTTCCTCCCACCTCGAGGCACTAGGCGTCACACGGACAAACCAGCCTCTACAACCGTGTGTTGATGCTATGGCAGGTCTAGACTAGTAGGTAACGCGGGCCAGACCCCATTCGCTGGCCCTAAGGGTATGTGGCACAGCACAGCTCAGGACTAAACACTCTTCCCTCCCCCGGTCCCAGATGGGGCCAGCTCAGCTGGATCGCTTCTTGGGAACAGGTGCTGCTCACCCCTCCATGGTGCCCAAACAATCCTTGGGACAGGGCTAGCTGGCAGAGGCCAACACCTGCGCGAGAAACATGCTAGTAATTAAACAGCTTCTTGGCTGATCAAGGGACGGCACCTGATGCCAAGTCCTGTCTCAGTTTGGTAGCACAAATGTGGGTTGGCCTTTCCGGGCAACAGGGGCTTGCTGGTCCTGCGCAAGAGTTTGGGTGGGTGGGTGAGGAGGAGTGGTGGGCACAGCGCCCAACATGGGGCCAGCAGCCCCAAACTAAACAGTTTTATTCTTTCCTGGCTTGAGCAGTCCTCTGCATGGGGACATTGGAGGGTGTGTGTCTGGAGAATCAATGGGGTGTGAGAGTAGTGTTGTGAACTACACTTACATCACACACAGCACCGTCTTTCTGAGAGCCTGAGGTGAACGTATCTGTGGGAATTCCAACGAGGAGACTTTTGGTGCAACGAGGAAGCTTTCAAGGTTTGGGGATGTGCAACACCACTCGCTAGCTGCAGGGACGATGACCACTGGCTGTGTTTAGACACTGACTTGCCCTTTCTACACCTGGAGGAATCCTCCAGGCCGGGTGCTCATCCTGTGTCTTAGCAGAGACTTTGCAACTCACTTTCAAGTTCAGCACCTTTTTTAATAGCACAGCATGGCTTACTGTGGCTGGAAGTCAAATGGGAAGGACCCGCATGGGAGACTGGGAATTCAGCAGGGCTATTTTGGGATAGAGATGGCAGTCAGCTCGAATGTGCAAAGTAATGGTTTTAGGAGAGGTCAGACTAAAATAGACCAACCTAGATCTGGAGGCACTCTTTCATTTTTTTTTTCTTCTTCTTCTTAAGCTTTCTCCAAAAAAAGAACAATAGTGTAAGCTTTTCCTGGCAATACTTCAAAAAGGAACTTTCCCCAGGAACCAAAATGTGATGTTCACTGAGCTTGCTGCTGGAGAGGGCTGACTAAGCACATCTAATTGCAGCCCTGCCAGCGAGCAAGGCTGTGCACAGCTCAGCTCAGCAGCACCGCCTCCTTCCTGGGCACTGGAGAAAAGGCATTTTCTGGCTTCTGCCCTGCATTTTAGGAGATGCAAAGTTAGTCCCTGCATTTCAGCACATGCCAGATGCGGGGAAGTAGGGCTCTAGATTCGGTGCAAGCTGGTTGGCTTGGCAGGTCACAAACCTGCTGAGTGTTGCAGGATGGCGGTACAATCCCTCCCTGGCTACAGCCGTCTTTTCCTACCACTTCCTCCCTGGCAGATGGAGGTGAGTCACTGGCAACGGCTTCTGCCAGCACAGAGGGAGGTAGAAAGGATCCTCCCAGGGAATCCCAGCTGCTGAAAAACCTCTCCCAGTCCCACACATCCAGCTGCCCGGCAGGCCCACCTGGCTGAGTCTGCATGCCACCAGCCTCCGCCTCAGCGGGTTCAGGGACTGCTCCGTTTTCTGGACCCTGCCCTTTCGTTCATACGGTTGGTTTGTGGCATTGCTTCGCTCTCTGCATCGGAGGGCTCTGCTGTGAGTGCTCCAGGAGGGAGCGGAGGCCGTTTCAGGACGCCCCGATCACCGGCACACGGAGCGTGCTGCAGGAGGCAGCTGGCTGCTGTTTTCGATAGCCTACTGGGCAGGGCTATTTCTGCTATAAAAAACACTTCTAAGTGCATGGCTAGTTCCTGTGCAACATGGTGTTCTGTAGACACCCACAGACACTCTTACCCTCCCACATATACACCCACATACTCCATTGAGTATATCACAGAATTGCCCAGTTTTTAAGTCCAATCATTAACCTAACACTGACAAGTCCTTGACTAAACCATTTCCCTAAGCACTGTGTCTACCTGACTCCTACACACCTCCAGGGACAGGGACTCCACTGCTGCCCTGGGCAACCCGTGCCAACGCAACCCTTTCACTAAAATTACTTTTCCTAATATCCAATCTAAGCTTCCCTTGGCACAACTTGAGGCCGTTTCCTCTTGTCGTCCTATCACAGAACCACACAGAACTGATCATCTGTTAGCTGGCTGAACAGACAGACCCCCATCTCCCTTCAGGCAGTTGTAGAGCGATGAGGTCTCCCCTCAGCCTCCTCTTCTCCAGGCTGAACCCCCGTTCCCTCAGCTGCTCCTCATAAGACCTATGCTCTAGACCTTTTACCAGCTTTTTATTCGCTCCCCACCCCACAAACTCCCGATCACACTGTTACAAACACGCAGCCATACCCGGCCCTAGGGCACCCGGGCACCCAAACGCTCACAGCTGCAGCCCCTCAGGCCTGCAGTCCCGCAGCCCTCGCACGCTCAGTCCCCGCCATGACTCCCCTCCCCTCCTTTCTCTCGCACAACCTCACGCACTCTCACACTTGCACGCTCTCTTGCACACGGACAGTCCCACGGACACACGATCTTCCAGACTCACAGGCTCACGCAATCCCCGTCCCCGCAGCCCTTCTCCCGCCGCCCGGCCCCGGTGATGGCGATGACGGCTGCAGCCCGCGCGGCCATTGCCGCCCTCTTCGGGCGGGAACCGCGAACGATACCCGGGCCCCGACGTCTTCTCCACCGGCGGGTTTTTTACACAAACCCAGACGTTTCCAGCCAGCTCACCCCTCTAGCAACTGCTGATTCCCTCTTATCAACCACAAGAATTGCTTCCAGGAGGGTTTTGCCACAGAACCTCCCTGTGTCAGGGAGTCTGGGAGTGAGGGAGGGTGGGAGGCCAAGAGATTGTGTCTCCGAGTCCTCGTGTGACTGATGTAAATTTTGGGTCAGGGGGTGCAGACCCCCGTGTCTCAGCCCACCCCAGTGCCTCTCAGAGGTCCCTGAGCCTTTACCTTGTAGATGCAGGACTTGGCGTTCAAGAAAAACAGCTCAATGGTGGCATTGTCCTTCAGATAGGAGATGCTTTCAATGTAGAACCTGAAAGGGAAAGCAAGAGAGGTGAGACACAAAGGCAAACTGGGGCAAAACATGAAAATGCACTCATTACGTGAAAAATGTGGTCAGTGGATCATGATGAGTATACTAAAGATAAAGATTCTTTGCTTATGACAGGCTGGAGTGAAGAAGCCTTGTGTGTTCTCCAGGACGTGATCAGCCACCACCACCCCAGCCATACCAAAGGAGCTGGATCATCAGGTGGATGATTTAGTTTCTAAATAATCCTTTGTTTTGTTTTCAAACTTCAAATAATTATTTATTCTGTTTGCTCGTAAACTCCCCATCATTCTTCACCACATTTTGGCATGTCTTCTTCGCTCCTTTGCCTAACCTGCCCATTTCTGTGCTGGTTGACCTGCATCTGTAAAATGTCTGCAAACAGAAAATTCACTGCTGGGTTCCTTCCTTGTCCACTTCAGCTCCACACAAGACAAATTTTATAAAGTCTTCTTTACATATTTTAACAGCTTGCAAGTAGCAGCTATGGTCATAGAGAAAGAAACTAATTAAGGACCCTGCACAATTTACCAGTACCATGAGTAGTGGTGCTGGGGATGGCTGGGAATGCCAATAATCTATATTTATTTTTTGCTTTGGCTGAGATGACTTCTCAGTCGGTAGAAAGCTGACCACCCCAAAGCCACAGCGTCAGAAAAGCCCTCTCTCTTGCATTGGCTGGCTACCCCAAATATTTGCAATTATATTGAAATATATTGATATCTATGAATTAATTCAGTACTCCATGCCCTGCCTCGTTGGAAGGTTTGATCGTTTGGCAGCGAAATCCATGAGAATTTTGCCACTGGCTTGAGTTGACTCCATCCCTTAATTCTGCTTTGTGACCTTTTGGGGGAAAAAGCTCAGGACAGAGTCAAAGTTAATGACTGATCATTACATATAAATATGTGATGTGTTCCTGTAGTAACAGAGAAAGTCTGGACGGGTTCAGTGAATGGTTAAGGTGAATTTTACATTTACTTTTTCTTTTAGGTAAGGAAAAAACCAAAACATCTGTCTGCCCACCCTGTTTTATAGCGATCTTTAAGTTGCAGCATAGTGGCAGCAATGTTCCTTACATAAATTCCAGTACTATCGTGCCTTGTCAGACACAATTAAGAGTAGGGAAGGTGCCAGGGAAATGCTGTCTGCATGAGGAACTTAAAAAAAAAAAGAAAAAAAAAAAGAAAGAAGAGATACCTTAGAAATCTGGTTTGAGATGAGGGGTCTGGTTACAGGGAAACCTTAGCCCTGACCCTGCTGTCTGAGAGTGGAGCTGAGAGACCCGCTGACTCCTGGGGGCTTCACACAAGCACTGCAGGGGTTGTCCATGTTGAGCTATTTGCAGAACCGAGGGCCTTAAATGTAACCTTCTTAGGGGTAAAGGTGACAGCTTTGTAGTGCTCCTAAGTGTCTCCTGAAGACTCTTCAAAACAGTTTATTTCCTGACAGATAACAACCAACTACTTGCTTACTAGAGGGAGAGAAACTTTTTGAGCTCTTCTTGTTCATCTGCTGTAGTGCTCATGCTATTATCACTCCTTCTCCCCCTCCAGAAGAGTTCAAATGAAAAATTAAAATAAACCCCAAATAATAAAAACCTATTTGAAAGTAGGGATCATGAAGTACAAAATTTGAACTTTTAATTTATTTTTCTTTTCTAATTTCTACCGGGTTTCATCTCTTTC
>NW_009719799.1:32365-36729 GCF_000703405.1 Apaloderma vittatum
TCTTTCACTTGAAACTGCCTCTCTGGGGTTTTTTTTAGCAAATAAAAATACACTTGCCTTTGGAAATGAAAAAAAAAAAGACGTTACATTAAGAAAGGAATCTTCCTACTAGATCTGCTCTCTGAGTGCAGCTGGCTTTCCATCTGCTGAATATATGGCGAAAAATTATATTTTTACACATTTTATGATTCTTGAAGAACCTCCTCTGCTTATCACCACTACCAATGCTTGCCAAGTTGTGACAGTAGGATCTTTAATTCCAGGGTCAGAAGAAAACAGGAACATTTACTCCATTTTTGAATTCCAGCAAAGGCTAGCCAAAATGCTTTTTGTTTCATCAGATCAAACGAGACCACCCTCATCATCACTAGAGGGCAATATTGTATTTCGTAAGGCTGCAAGGATCTTTCCCAAGGCTTTCTACATAGACACATAGCCAGATCATTTTCTGGGCAAAATTGAGTCTCTCAGAGCTCAGAGCCTGCACATGATACTTCATCTTCACAAAGAAAATCAAATTCTCAAGTGATCGCCATGGTGGAGAGTGTGCTGGGGGAGCTACTGGCTCTCACACATGCACCCAGAAAAATGTAACACATGCACCAGGAAATCGGTGCTACTTGACACACGTTTGGAAAGAGAACTCAACTCTTAGGGCATTTTCTGTATGGCAAGCTCAGAAAACTTGAACTAGAGCAGGCTCCCCGGAATTCACAGCTGGTGCTGCAACAACAGAAAGGGGAGAGAAAGACACATTTTTTGCACTGACCTCTGCCTGTTACCACCTTTTCCAAATACAGTGAAGGAAAGCACACTTTACAATGACCAGTGTCAGTGACTAAGGAGGCAGGAAGAAGCCTCCAGCTGCTAAGGCAATGAACCAAGCAAAAAATCTGGGTTAAATTCCTAACTTGGACACAGGTTTCCTTCACAACCTTCAGAAAATCATTGTTCTGCTTGGAGCTGTGTTGTGCTGCGTTCAGAAAATACTCCTTCCTCCTCTGCTCCCCTCTGTTTTGCCTGTTAAGTTTATAAGCCCTTTCTTACAGCACGTTTCAAGACCACCAGTTCTAAGGGGCAAGTCTCAGATTTCTGCTGAGGACTCCCCTGAGAGCAGCATTCCTCCACGTGGCGTGAAGCTGATACAGCCAGGAAATAATGGCTGGGTTGGACAGAGAAACAGGCGGTAGGACGTGTCTGACACCTCTGCTCTGCTACCTACAGCTCTTGCAACGCAGCCAACAAACAGCTTTGCCTCAAGCAGCTCCTACAAGAGGTTCCTCCATAGCCAGCAACTATTGCTGTGAGAAATTAGGTGCCTGCAAGAAGGGGCAATACCCCACAAGACTTTGTGAATGTAAAAAACAAATAAATCATTTTGGGAACAGTTTAAAAGATCAGCCAGTGTTAATCTATTTCTACATTCCCCATCCCTTCCCACCCTCTGTTAACTTATGATTCATCAAATACATTTTCTAAGTGTTAATTAAATAAACCTGTGAATATTACGCTGGGTAATGAACACAAAGTGCCTCTCTTGACTGCTCCCTCTCAGCAGCAGGAAAATACTAATGAGTACTGCAGAAGGTATCTTGGAAGACTTCAGAAGCTGCTGCATCTGAAACGTTTAAGGCTTTTTAGCTGCGAGGACATGTCTCGTACTGATCAGATTGCTCTATATTAAGCGTTGGTTAACTGACAACTTGCTCTGAGACAGCTTAAGCCCCCTCGTGCCACGATGAAAGGCAATTCCCATCGTAACCAGCTGAGTACAGATTTTCATACCAGGTGCCTGCGAGAAGCAGCTGTGGAACTCCTGATCTTTGGGCGATAGGAAACTGGCACTACTGTAATTTCTCCCTCGCATTACATACATGCCCGCCTATGACTTGCAGCAGGGAGAAATGCCTGGCTGGGTCCTGGGCTCATCAGTTTGATTACTGGTTCTTCAGGAGACGGAGAATCCCTGGCCACTTCTGCTGGCCTCAAGCAAAAACCGAGTTTTGTGTGTGTGCAGATGAGCAAATTTAGCAGTGTCGGGAAGGTGTGTGATCACGGGTGCTTTGTCTTTGCAGGAGGGACAGGAGGCCTCAGGACTATCAGGGAAGTGACCTCCAGAAGCACCTGAGCTGGTGGTGTCCTAATGTGGACAGTGAGAGCTGAAATGAGCAGCCCTCCCAATTTCCACACACCAAAAGAAACAGTCAAAAAATATTTAGCGTTGCCTCTAAAATGCAGCCCTGGTCATATCCTGTCAGCCTGAACTTGGCTGTCTGTCACCTAGCAGGGACAAGGCTCTGAGCAGTCGAGTTCCTGGCTGCAAATACACTGTGGTGGAATCTGAGATCACACGCTCGTGTGTTTATTTTCAAGCCAAGCAGTAAAAATATTTCACTATGGTCTTCAACACAATGATATTTTGAAGCGTGACCACAGCAAATGGATGTCTTGTCTACTTCAGGTGTAGGTCTGTCCTGGGGCAGTGATACCATCCTGCTTTTTGTCTGGACCAGCAGGTCCCAAAAGCTTTTATCCAACAACACAACCTTTTTTTTTTTTTTTCACCAAAAAGAAACACTCCAAACCTCTCATTCTGGTGCCATGGTGTTTTCTTTCAAGAAAATTAAAAGAGGATATTTGCTGCTGATCAAGGTGACCATGACTGATAACCCTGTGGCAAAGGGGTTTGGGCAAGTTCCTGCCTTTCCCAAAGGGCAGAAGCTGAGCACTCAGTTTCAGCAAGGGGGCAACCTTCCCTTCAGCCCTGTGATACTGCTGCCATGCAGGGAAGAAAAACACCCCTCTTGAACCTATTAAGAAAGTGAAAAATTCCAGAATAACAGTCCCAAGTGGCTCTTCTGTTCCCTGGTGAAAGTGTTATTTTTCCCATGAAGAAGGAAAATAAAGGGTGAAAACACATTTCACGGAAGGAGTCAGAATGAAGCAAAAGGATTTTAGTTTTGATGCGCAGTCGCCTTCCCCAGCATTTCCTCCTGTCCAGGGTGGAAGATGAACTCAGAGGCAAGAGAAAGGATTGAAATGGGCACAGGTGTCTCCCATGTCCTTCCCTGTGGCTCTGTCAGTGTCCTGCCTCTTGTTTCATCACTACAAAGCAATGGATAAAGGAGAAGGTCCCCTTACCCATCGTGAGGTCTGGCTCATCATCCCTCGCCATGTCATTCAAAACCTCAGAGGATAATTTGAAAAATATGAGGCCATTTGTTAACCAGGAGAAGAAAAATCACATGCGTTGGCATAATGGACCTAAATGCAGATGTCATTGTGTCTGGTGTCTCAAGCTAAATGAGTATTCTGAGCAGCTCCGGCTGCAGAGCTCCTTTTATGTTCCAGCCCTGTTTGCTAATAGTCGTGGGTGCCGACACTTAAAGCAGACAATGGTCATGCTAAATAGTTGGCCTATTAAGTAATCAGCCAGGAATGGAAATCAGTGGTGCTAAAAAGCCCCGTTTGCCTCCTCTTCTGCATTCATTTGGATTCTGATCCCATGTCCTGTCCCCTGTGCTTGTGCCGTGCTCAGGCCCCGCTCGCCCAGCACCTGAGATTGGGAAGCAGTGGACAGGACCCCGCAAACAAGACCTGGGTCAGTTTTTACCTCATTGCAAAGCCACAAAACTGGAGGTGAATGTGATTCCAAGGACACAGGGAATCGCAGCTAACAGGGAAAAAAAAGAAATAAGCAAGCTGTGGCTATTGTTTAACCTGAGCTTGTTCCCTCTCTCTCTCCCACCGGCTATACTGTACTATAAAGCTGTTTTCACCTTTATCCACGGCCCAGCTATTTTTTCTCAGTGTTTGAAAGAGGTTGTCCCATTGAACTCCTGGAAAACCATGTGTTTTGGGGATATTTGCTCATTCCTAAGCCTCATCTTTTCCATGTACGAAATACTGAGGGATCTGCTTTGGAATATATAGAAACCATCTCTCTTCCTCTCTTCCAGGCTGTACGTCCTGGGAGTCTTTGCAAATCACAAAGTGCTCCAATATCAACATAGAGAAGGGAAGGACTCGAGGATATAATGCAGGCACATTCCTCCCTGGTGTTTGGTTATGGCATCAAGCATCACCTGGAGAGGCACTGCCCTCTTGGGAAACTGGGCCTGACCAAGCCATTAAAGCAGCAAAACAGCTCAGTATGTTCTATATTATAAACTACTCCACCCCTGAAATGTGCTGTGGAGTTTAGCTTGCAAGAGAAGTGCATCTTTGTACAAAAATGCCGTTGCAGCTCCTCTTGCCTTGGAGCGATGTGGTTACCTGTCCCAAGTGTGAGGCAAGAGCAGTGAGCACAGCAGCATGCTGCCTTCCTCCCCTCCTCTCCCTCAGTCACCAAGGGAATTTCCCTA
>NW_009719799.1:36760-45060 GCF_000703405.1 Apaloderma vittatum
TAGCCCAGCTCTTTCCTACTCTTTGATCCTTACCAAGAGTGACATCTTGGCTAACTCGCTGGGTGCAGTGTCTTGGATAACATCATCATCCCTCAGTACTTGTAGAATGTCTTTCATTTGAGGATCTTGAATCATTCTAGGAATAGAAATCCCCCCAACCATTCCACCGTGTTGTCAGCCACACACGAAGGTGTGATTTGGCTGTGAAAGCTGGCGTGGGGTTTACTTACTCACTGGCTCTGTCCCTTTGTTTGATGCCGCAGCGATGGGACACCGTGTAGCAGACCTTTGTGCTTGCTTCACCGATGACAGCAAATCACACCCACTGGTGTAAGGTACAAATGCACAAATTGCAATGAAAATGGAAACAGTGTCTGCATGGCTTTGACCCAGTCAGAGAATCTGTGTGTAGGCACTGACATAGCTATTGCTGCTTGATCCAAATTAGGTACAAATCCTACACTGACAGCATCCATCATTTCTGCATAGTACCTATCACGCTGTCTAAATGCTTCCCAGAATTAGACAAGACAATGCTGCCAGCATCAACACATTCAAAACGTGTGGCTCGGAACACAAATTTTTAGAATGCTGCTTTTTCTTCCCCCTCAGGTGGCTGAATGGAAAGGAAAAACAACTTATCCCTTTTTCTAAACACAACCTACTTATACAAATAACATTCCCAGTTAAGCAGAAAACAGAAATGATGTTATGGGACTCAAGAGCCAGACTGCTATTAAGATGTGTGTGTAATGGATGGCTTAGCTCAGAGCTGTGTGCTAAGTAGCAGAGCCCCATTAGTTCCCTTCCTCAAGCAAAGGTCAGTTTTCACACAAGTAAATCTTCCGACCGGACAGAAGTTTCCCATATCTCTAAAGAGACTCTGAGGAGCAAAGCCTCCCTGCAGGCAATTTATTACACCTTCCCCCGGGTGAACAGAGCAGGGGGCCACCCTGAGAAGGCTGCAATAAATTGTCTGCAGGGAGCCTTGTCTTCCAGCACAAACAAGGACTGAGCGGCTGTATTTATACACGGCAGCTGGGTGGGAAGAGGGGGTTTGCAGGGCTTTTGAGATGTTCCTGCTTAGCGTACGCACAGCTGATGCACACCAACCAGCCAAACACAGGCTGTACAAAGAGATCTGGGTTGTGGCACCTTTTTGCTGGATTTCACAGGCGGAGCAGGTCACGGGAACCCCTAAAAGCAGCCTGGTTGGACTCAGTTGATTACAAGAGTTTAATATTCTCATCTTTGCTGTTGTTTCTACAGCATTTCAGCAGTGCATGGAGCTGTAGAGATATAATATGAATGGCAGACTGCTCTTTGTCTCCCCTGTCTGAGAGCTTGGTGTGGGGAGTTACCAGCTCAGTGCTGGTAGGGTGAGAGAGACAGCCCAGCTGGAAGGAGCTCAGAGAAGAGACAGCTAGTGACGAGATGAGGACAAAGCACCCCAAAGGGCTGAAACATCTCAGGACGCTTCCCTGAACTCTCAGGGGATGATCAAGCTCCACAGCAAAGTGGGGTCCAGCACCACTCCCTGTGCAGCTCCCCTTGCGGAAGGGTCTGCAGGGGAGAGCAGTCGCAGAGCAATTTGTGAAGGTATGAATTTGCCCCCTCATCTTCTCCTGGATGCTGGCAGGTGAGATGAACATACCCATGGGTGGGACTAAACTCTCCCTCTCCCCTGGCTGCAAAATTGATGTATTTTATAATCTGCTCAAGCCTCCCTCCCTAGTTCTTGTAAACCCTTGTCTCACACCGTGGGACGAGAGAGGGCTGCCCTTTCTCCCTCCGTGGATGGGAAAGACTGGAGCTGGTGTCCTCATTCCCTGCCTGGCGCAAAGCGATGGAGCACCTCATACCCCTCTCCAGTGGAGAAAACTATGGCTGAACAAACACAGCTCATTATATACAAGACAAATAAATTGCTCTGGTTAGTCTAGTGTGGTTCTATTCCACCCTTCCTGCCCCAGCAGGCTGCTGTCATCACCACCCCCTAATCTCATTTCTCGGAGAGAAGCGAAGCCGAGTGGAAGTGAGTGGCACACACAGCCCTGGTGTGCTGGGATCCCCACGTGGGTGAATCGGGGAAGGTGGGAGAAGGATGCTACGAATCTGCACCTCCATACCTCTCTTCTGGCCGGTGTGGGTGGCAGCAGTACATTTCAGCAACAAGTTGTAAGGTCCACCTAGCCCTGTGAATAATCACTGTGCTGTGAATAATCCCTTCCAAGGTCAGCTCTTTATTCAGGTTGTCTCCCTTTCTAATGGAAGACTGGACATAAAGGAGGGCTGAAAAACTAATGTAGCATAAGGCCTCATTAGCAGCTGAAATCTGGTCCAATTTTGTTCAGGTAGTCAGGCAAAGCCTTGTAGATCGGAAATATCTCCTCAATCCTGGCTGCGTCAACCCTCTTTGAAATAATATTCTGAATTTATAGACTGCCCTTGATGCACACAGAGGGGATTCGTCAGGTGAAAAGAGGTAGCTACAATGTAGATGCCTACACCTGAGCAGGGGTCTGAGGTCAGAGAAGAGATAGAGGTATTTTAGACTGCAACTTGCTGAATTCCAAAGCAGCCTTCTAAAATAAATCAGATGAATTGCTCCTGAAAAGTACCTCATTCTTTCCAGTGGCTATACAGGGAGGCTGTGCTAATTAGTCCAGACATAGAGTTTTCTACCAGGTAGATATCTCAGGTTTGGTGTGATGAGTCCCGTCTTAGCTATCTGTCCCACCTGCCTTGGACCTGGATACACGTGAGCTTTGCACTCCGTGTTTCAGTGCTGGTCTCTTATTTAAGGCTACTTTGTTCTGTAGTAACTGTGGTAACCTGGCAAAACATCTGGCCTCAATATTGAGAGTCCTGAGCCCCCACAGCTCCCAGCTGACTTCAGCCTAGCCGGTACGTATGAACACATGCCAGACGTTGCTTGACACAGGCATTCCTTTGTGAGAATACTGCTGGGCCACAGATGCAAACTCTGCCCCACAGTGTATTTGAGTATTGAGGATTTATTTCGCATTTTTTCCATGCCTTTCTGAAAAGAAAAGCCTTTCCACGTGAGAGATGTTCTGATTTAGCGTGACGACTTCTGCAGTGAGTTGTCGCTGTGTAGCTGGTGGAGCTACCCTGAGAACACATAAATTCATTCCTGGGAAAAGATCCACCAGTGAAGGAAATTTTATTTGCTGAGCTTTTTCATATAAATTAACAGCATGACAAACATCCAGAAGAGAAAGAGATCAGCCCCATGCTGTTGGTTCCCTAGCTAAGGATTGTTAAACCCGCAAGGCCATTGTTTGAGGATGAGAATTCACTGAAAAGCCTGGCCAACTTTGCTTTCCATGAACAAACAGCATGTCTGTGCTCTGGTCCTCTCCCACTGCAGAGATTTACACAAAGGGAGTAACTTTGCCTTCTTTCTTCTGCCTCTGTGAGTCAGAGCAAAATGCTTCCTTCCCTGACAAAAATATAGCAACTTTTATCTGAACCCCTGCTAGCTCTGTTGTCCTCTGACCTCCTTGATGCCTGGGTCTCTTCACTTTACCTAAGTTCCTTTGCCACGCACCTCATGTTTTGAGGTACAATTTCACAGTCCTCTTCTGCTCCCAAAACTCCTCTGTAAAACCAACGAGTCAAGCGATCCCTCCTTCCTTCATCCCCATCCTTTGCTTTTCCCACACTTTAACTATGACTCTCATCTCACTTGGTTTACCTGCACGTTAAACCCTCCAAGGCAGGGAATGAGTTTCACCAATGACCAAGAGACTGGCATTTCAGAAAACTGCCCAGGGAAGTTAATTCTAAGATGAGAACTAATATCACTCCCATCCTGCTGCTGATATACCACCTCCCCTGCAAGGCATGTGGCACTCCCTCTTGCTTTCATGTATGGCTTTAAAGCTATAGAAACGGATATTAGCAGAGTCTCATAAAATAATATTGCACGAGAACAGCTATGGGGCAGTTTGCAGCTGACCAAGCGGTTCTGATTGCTTCCTCAATTCCTGTGCTGTTCTCAGTGGAAAACTTCCAGAGAAGCAGTAGGTGACAACCTGAAGACAGAGTTAGCTGTGCAAGTCTACAAAGGCAGAAGCAATTTTTTTTCTGAACTAATGTTATGAACATCGTTATAAAATCCTCCTTCTTTGACACAGTGCTATGAAATTTTTGGTCTTTGATTACAGGAGAGAGCAAAGACCTTAGACATCAATGTTCAACACTGTCAAACCCCAAGGAAATGTATGTCAAAAGACAAAGCTTCAGCAGTGCTGCAGAGATTTAAGTAAGGGAGGAGAATTTCACGCTGCAACGCTTGTGAAACTTCCTATTTTCAGCACAGTTCTTCCAAGAATGCTTTAAAAGGCATGCTTCCTCTAAAAGTACTTTTAGAGCAATCTGAAAACTACAGCATCTTCAGTGGGCATGCTGCCCATCAACATTGCTGCAGGCATGTTAAGGGTAAAAACAATCTGATGGTCACATAAAAGGTGAAAATTGTTCCTCTGTAGCTTCTCTTCTTCACAAACTACCATTTACTGTTCTTGCCTGAAGCTTCATATCTTCCGTAGTTACCCAGTGTGGTTGAATTGTACATTTACTTTGACTAGAGGGAAAACCCCACATGGTTACTAAATCCTGAGATAGTAAACAGATTTCTCTGTAATGAACATCTGGCACATCCAGTTACTTTTATTACTATCTCCCCAATTAGGAACCCCAGCACCAGCCTAAGCTTTCTCAGCTGTAATGCTTGAGAAAGGTCATGCAAGAAGAGTCTCTGTAAACACAGGCAAGCCTTTACCAATGATTTAGTGGGTGTCGTGGGCACCCAGTCCCTTAAAAATGAACACATTTGTAATAGGTATGGTACAGCAGTAGTTAATCTGTTTTCCACCTCATGACACCAGGGAAGAGGAAGTATTCTGTTTATGGTATGGGTGCCTCTGCAAACTGCTGTGCACTCCCAAATTATCAAAATACAAGCCTGTCTATGGGTGAGTCTCTTCAAAGACTTCTCTTTCCTGCAGCCCTTGCTTTAGTTCCCAAGCCAGAACTGAAATCAGTGGTAACAAATCCGTGGGGACTTCCCAACTTCAGCCAGCTGGCTGGAGTCGATTTCTTCTCCAGTTACCTTCTGCTCAGATCAGATTTGAGGACAGGCATGGGAACTCTTCATGTGCTGGGAAATTTTTTCAGCTTCTTGCCTATGTCTGATGTCCACAGGGGAAGAAAACTGGAAGGAAAGCCATGGTAAGTTGATGCCCATTCCTAACTTGAGGCATATGGTCTCCAGTCCTTTTGAAATTGTAACTCAGTGTGACAATCCACTCATCCGCTTGCAGAAAAGAGTCAGCTTGGTTTTCACACACTCACTTTTCAGACACTAAGTGCTGAGTTTTTCCCAGTGGATTTCTTCTCCTACAGCTTGTGATTCCAGAACAGGAGAGGTCACTCATTCACTAACTGTTGTATGGATCCATAGTCCTAAAATGTGTCTTGGCCAAGATTCTGCTAAAAAGACTTGACTCCATTGCTCTGCCAACTTTCATAAAACAATACAGATGGCAATATTTATGCTTTTTGAGTGGTCTTTGAAGTGAATATGAAAGTGGCTCAGTAGCACTGGCTTTTGCATATTGAGCATTTCCACTCCTAAAATCTGCACTTAGCTCTTGCTCAGTCAGAGCTTTCCCTGCTTTCCATGGGACCCCTGCCCTAGCATGGACTCCTCAGTTTGGCCCTAGGCTATATGCTTAATAGCAGAGACCATATGTTCTTAATGAGTTTGGTAGTTGGGTGGTTTTGAGTTTTTTTTTTAGTTTTTTTTTTAGTAATTTATCTAAAAGTCTAACACTTTTGCAGAAAAGCACCAACGGTTTGGTGTAGTTCTAAGCACAGGTAGATCTGGATCATATACACTGGAAATGTTCAGCTCTGGATCTATCCTTATGTTTTGAAGAACCCAAAACATAGACTAAGCTCTTATCTCAGGAGAGAAAGCAGGCCAGTTGTGGAATTGTGCCTTGATTTGTCCTAAGATACATCCACCACTAAATAGGGGGACATAACAGAACAAACACTCTTCTCTTGAGAAGCCTCCCTTGTAACTGAAGTTAAATGAATGACAATCACTATGCAGGGGAAAAAAAAAAAGCTTCAGTCAGGGAGAGAAACTCAGAAGTAGGTCTTCATTTTTTGTGGGCACTATGGAATGAATGAGAGTGATGTCAGATGTAATATAACACTGGAGTGGAAAGGCTAAGAGAGAAAGACACAGCAACACTGCGCTGGCTAGTTCTAGACATGAGCTATCCATTAAAAGTAAGTCAAAACCCTCAGCCTAATTTTGTACATATGCCATCCCAACCCCCGGCCTCTCTCTGGGTGTTTTAAAGCTGCAACAGCAAATTTGTCTTCTCAGAAAATATCTCCCTTGGAGGCAAAGACTCTTTGTACACAAGAGTGCCAGCAGCTTCTTGCGGCTTTGAAACACTAGTAATTCCTTGCAAAATTCCCAGATGAATAGAAATTCTCCCAAACTGCTATAATCTTCATTAAAACCTTTCTAGTCTGGTCCAGTCCAGCATATGAATCTATTCTGTGCCCATGTGGAAGCCATCATTTGCTATTTGTGGGTAATTCATTATACCTTTACATGGCTGAGCCCAGGAGGCAAACACAACTGAGCTATACCACGATGAATTTGGTCCCTGACATAACACACACCCTGGGAACAATCCAGAGGAAAGGGATGGCTTGCCACCGAGTGTTTGTGGCTGGCATAGGTTGGTTGTCCTGGCTAAAAGAGGTCTTTGTTCTGCAGCTCTACCCAGCTTGGACTGCCCAGGAGTCCAAAACTCAGAAATAAAAATGTAAAGGCATAATGTCTGATCTTGCCTTTGTCTGTGGGCAGCTGTGGGTGTTAGTGTGGCTACTACTTAGTTACATTTGAATGACAAGAGCTTTCAAAGCCAAAGAACTCAAAAGGAACCTCTGTAAAAGATTTGTTTGCCCACAGGTGCTCCTACAGCGTGAGAAACCGACAGCCCCATTTCCTGGAATGGGTTGCCCGTAGCGGTATCCCACGGCAAGGGTTCACCCATCGTGCACTTACCTGACACAAAAGTACAAAACAACCGGTCCTGACTTTTTTGGAAAGTCATGTTCCAGCACCCGTCGGTCCAGCTGAAGCCAGTTCAAGTGTCCCCTGACAAAAGAAGAGACAGTTTTGAGCCCAGCACCGAAGAGGTTTCTCACTACTCATGACTATGAGCTCTGAGGTGTTACAAGAGGAGAAGCGAAGCGCGTGCTATTTGCCCTCGGCTGTTGCATGATATTTGAAAAACACACAATAAATGTTTGAGGAGCGGAGGTGGTATCATCCTGCCGACGTTTCAGTCTGAGAATCAAACTGCTAAAGTTCAATCTGTCAGGGTGAAATCTGGCAGCACCAAGCAGGCAGGACAGTCCAAAATGTTATGAACTTCGCCTCCTTGTTACAAGCCCCTGGAGCAATCGTATCATTAAAAGTCTGTCAAGATTTTCATTAGAAATCCATATTTTTAAGAGCTTCTACAATGCCTGCAATATTTCACTCAAGGCTAAACCTGGCTTTGCAGCCTCAGACAGTTTATTTACCACCCACATGCCTGCAATAGCCTCTCCAGGCTTGTCCAGCCTCTGTTTTTCCTCCTTCTCTGAAAAACAGCTGCTCAGTGAAGTGTTCCAGCTCCAATCACCACATGCTGCTTTTCTTTTGCCTGGATGGTACCTGTCGCTATTATTTTCTCCTATAATTTATCCGTTCATGCCTTGCTGGTGGAAGCTTTCCTGGGCAGGAGCACTGTTCTTTGTCACGTTCCTGACATTGCAGAGCGCTGTGTGCACGTTGAGAAGTATTTTATAAATACCATTACTTGTATTAGAGGGGCATCTCACTGCCCAGCTGAGATAAAGGCCCTGTTAAATTAGGCACTGTGGAAATATCTAAGGCAAAAAATTCAGGCCCCACTGAAGTCAGTGGAATTTTGCCATTGCCTTCAGTGATGCTAGGGCTGCATCTTGTGAGCATTTTGCTCTTGATTTCAGTCAGACCAGATTTCACCCAGAGGGAAAGGCAGCCCTTGCCTTCAGTGCTGTCTCAGCAAGCAAGGAGAGAGAGAACTGAAGTGATTTTGGGGAGAATCTTGCAGTGAATAGAACAGGATGTGGAACTCGGATGTCCTGAGCTCTATTCCAGTGCCTATTCACCAGCTCATCCTCGAGAATAATTCTTCATTTGGAAAGGGAAA
>NW_009719800.1:0-4242 GCF_000703405.1 Apaloderma vittatum
CCTGACATTCTGTGATTCTGTGGTTCTGTGACTAGATGATCTTTGGAGATCCAACCCCTAAAATTCTGTGACTCTATTTTTCTGTAAATGCTAACTCTTCAAATTGCTTCTTCTTACTGGTCATTGAAAGGAAGAAAAAAGATACTGGACAAAAGGGATGAAGAGTCAACTCCATACTGATGGCTAATGTTTGGTAGAAAAATTGAGACAGTATTGCATTTCCTCATTATTAAAACATGGAAACGAGCAAACCACTTCTTGTACAATCTCTGGCCAAGCACTTATTGTTTCTAAATCCCAATTTAAAGCACATCAAAAAGACTGCATGTGCAAAGCACAATTCAGACTAGCTCTTTTGCTCTATACAGTACATATTCAATTCAGAAAAGGTTGTCTTATACTGGACTTACACTGGAAAACAGAAAATTCTATCTTCTCAGTTTTGTAAGCAGTTAGTACCAGTATACTAAAATCCACTGGATTGAGTTATTACTTCACTGATAGCTCACAGGCAGGCAAGTCAGCATCAAGGCTAATGCTCTGGTAAGCTGATGCGCCCCAACACTTTTGCACCTATTAACATACATGAATGAGTCCACACCTGACGCCAGCTATGTGAGCACAACTTAAATCACTAACACCCTTGGGTATTACCATCAGTGGCATACCAGGCACCGCAAAGAAGTACTTATCACTGTCAGCTTGTGCCCAGAAGGAAAAATTATAGTGAAGGTATCTCAATGGACTCAAGGGTTTACAGTTTAAAAATACTAGTGAGCTCTGTGTAAGAACTTCAGGCATTGAGA
The DNA here is from genome assembly GCF_000703405.1 of Apaloderma vittatum. NCBI lineage: Eukaryota > Metazoa > Chordata > Aves > Trogoniformes > Trogonidae > Apaloderma > Apaloderma vittatum. Next base: position 807 of record NW_009719800.1, read on the forward strand.
TAGTTTTACTATGAGTGATAAAGCATTTTACCTAAATAAATCACTGTAATAATAGTGAAAAAAAATGTAATCTTCAAAATGTACTCAAAAATGGTTTATTGAATATAAACACTACTTTGCCTACTGCTCAGGCTCCAAGTACTGCCTGAGCAGCATTTTTAATTTCTTCTCAGTGACATTTTAAAGAATTCTGATCAAACTGCTTGAGAACACAGAAAAGTTGATTAAAAAGACTTACACAGCTTCTACATTTTTCATTTCTCAGTTAAATATCAATATTTATATTCAGCAAATATTTGTATTTAAGATGTTGTTTACACATTGTTTGAAATTGATTTGAGTTATTTAGATGGCCTAAAATAGATCTCATCTCAAGCCACAAAGCTACACAGACATACACACATACTGCAATAGCTATGCTGCTATTCCATGCCTCATTTCATTACCTTCATCATCCTTTCTTCATCTTCTATGTTTGTTACCAAGAAAAAAGAAAGCCATCTTGAATTACTCTGGAAACTCTTAAGGAGCAGCTTCCAATGTAAGAAGAAGCAGTCTGCTCAGCATATGAGAGTTACAGTTCTCTGAGAGCAATAGAGCTGCCTCGCTGAACCTTAAACAAAACAACACTCCTAGCTGCTTGAGCAAGGTAAAAGAGACTTTTTATGACAACTGTGTCTCCTCCAGTCTAAGGGCATTCTCTCTCTACTAAGTGGTGATGAAAGGTTAGTACTACCAGGGTTGAGAAAGGTGCAGGGGGGGTGAGGAGGAAAGCTTGAAGACTCCCCCAAAGATACTGTACAAGTCACTTGAAGAACTAGCTGATGGAAAAGACAACACTTGTGATTCATTACTGAACTCTCATTTCTGTATTAAAGTAAATGAAATTAAATGTAGTAACAAAACAAAAAAATAGTTCTCACTAAAAGCAGTTTAAACTAGTGGGCTTACAATTCACTGTATTTTTTCAGTAGAATGATAGTGGAATCTTGATTCCAAAACTGACTGTTTGTAAAAAAAAATATTGTTTGGATGACAAGTCACCACACGTCACACAAGAGTATGGCTAAGAACAAAACTGCCTCTTTCCCACTGTTAAATTTCAACAAGATTCAGCAACACATGGAAGAAATTAACATCTGCACAAGGTGATCTCAGATCAGAATACAAGAATACTCCACCCCATTTTCAGTTCATTGTCTTGGGTCCTATACAAACCACAAATACTTGAGATTGATCACAGATGACCGGTACAAAGGCATGCATCCAGACTATGTCTGGAGTGAGTTAGCTGTATGCCCCCTCAGTTTTCTTCCAGTGGTTCTAACAAACCCTTAGGCAAAACAGAGAGCACTGGAAAGGGTTTATCTATAGAGGCTGAGGAAGCTCCATCACCGGAGGTTTTCAAGATAAGCTAGATAACCTCACGGCTGATCCACTGTTCATGATGGATGCACTTCAATGAAAAGTACGACACCTCCACAGGCCTCCTCTGACCAGCATTTCTATTATTTTATAAAGTGTTTTGAAGGGACACATTTGCACCACCTTCTCTCTTACTCCATTGCATACTGCCTCTTCAGTATCCCACTCCCCTGTGCCAGAGCCAATCCTTCAAAGTCCTACCTTCACGCATCCCTTTCATCAAACATGAAGTTTCTCTACAGAGCCGTTCCAACCATAGGAAAAGTCAACTTAAGAGAGGACACAGCAGTGGGACTACATCAGGAAAGAGGCTCATATCTCCTCTTCCACCAAACAGCTGCTGGAAACCTTACCCCGAATACACACTGGAAAAAGGTTTCCCCAGAGGCTGAGTGCTGAATATCCTTCAGACCTGTCTCATGATTAGCGGAGACAGGCTAAAAGAGAGAAAAGGATGGACTATAACTGAAATGAACAAAAGCAATCAGTTACTGTTAAAAAGGATTGGGAAGGGGCACCACAAAGAGCCACGTCTCCCATGAACAGAGTAAAAAGCTTCATGATATCTGTCATACTAATTTAGCATGATGTGAAATGTTTCTGTAGAAGTGTCCCTCCTCAAAAGAAAAGGAGAAATTAGAAACAGATCTCACAAGAGTGCACATATACACAAAACTGCATTAAATGTAAGACTTGCATTTGCATCAGCAGGTCACTGCATTAAAACCAAAACTAAACAAAAATGCTAATTTAAATATAGAAATTAATTTTCATTAGGAATCTCAGAACGAGATTTGACGCTAAACTTGTACTCAAGTTATAATATTTTACTTAATTTTCAAAATTACTGCTGTTGAACTTGGACCTATGGTTATTTAGAAAACACATTAATTGGTTTTAAATATTTCCTTATATTAGTATATTATAAGAAGAGAGCTTGTCAACACAGCACCAGGCATTCACAGCTCAGGATTTCAATATCACCTCAAAAAGACAACCCTGCTTCACTCTCTCTTCAGCAGGCTTTTACTAGAGGGTTAGAGTCAAGTCCTGGCATTACATTTAGTTTTAAAGTATTTATAAATCTTTATTAAGTAACTTAAATGTTTAATATACATTTTAACAAAGGGTCATCTGTTATGGATTTTAGTGTAGCAGTTAGACAAAACACTGTCTTTAACACCTTCTACTGGTGTGCTTGCTGGCATATATAATGCACACTCCTCATGCCTGAAACCTATTTAATAACAGATATTAATTATTTATTAGCCTTCTATAAACAATTTATAAACATACCATTACTATAAAGCATGACTGGCCCAGCCTTTACTTCCATAACAAAAGAGTCTGCAGTATTTTAACTGCTGTATTAAGAAGTAAAACCTAATTACATAGAACTTAACCATGATACACCCTTTGTGATATTAAAAATACAACCAGATAGCACAGTCTATCATTTATCCTGGAATTCAGTAATAAGCTGTGAATCTCCCACAAATTTCTGTGACTGTAAGTAAAACTAGATTCACATCAAGGTACAATAAAAGAAGTTTTTTATACCTCTGTCAGGCAACTGTTGGATAAATTTAGTTTTTCACCTTGGGCACCTAACCACCCATTTTCTGAGCAGTAGGTGCTATCCAGGAGGGCTGCCTTGGTATCCCATCACCAAGGAACCGAAGGCAAATTTTAATACCAAATTCCTGGCAGAAGCTTGCCCATATGCTAAATTCTTCTGAATATCCCACTCCCCAGCTCTGTGATCTGCATGTACTATTTCAGGTAGGCAGCTAAGATGCCAGGTTGGTACCCATATGTTATTTATAAAACTCACATACATCTTTATTGCCCCAATACTGGACTATGACAAGCTTTTATTTTCCTCCACGCTGTTGGAGAATCTTTCCTCCTTCTCTGGCTAACTTGCCGTGGACACAAATAATCTCCAGAGCCAGTAGCTCAGCACCAGAGTACTGCCATGCAGATAACACGAGATGATGAAATGCCTACA
>NW_009719800.1:4273-9616 GCF_000703405.1 Apaloderma vittatum
CTCCTACTTCTCCGATTACATACAGTTTGGAGAGTCTTTGAAGTACTCTTTTTAAAGAGATCATCTCAGCTGAGGCTGTCTCAGATCTCTTGCTTGCTCAATAGGAAGTGAAAATTTTAGGAAAACCGTGTATTTTGCCACTGTAGGTTTTAAACATAGACTTCGGAAATACCAATGTATGTTAACTGAGTGTCACTCTTTGCTTTCAGAGCAGCTGACTGTTAAAATCAGTTATTCATGTTAAAATTTGTTATTAGTTTTAGTATGTATAAAGCATTCTGTGACTCCTCCCGGCACTGCACTCACAGGCTTGCTTTTACCATAAACGTTATTCTTCTCACATGAGAACTGCATTAAATTTAAAGCGAATATTTATAGCATAGCAAAATGCAAGAAAAGTTCCTTTATGGCAAGACACAAGGAACAACACTTTCCCAAGTTTTCAAGTCTGCTGTTTGCACCTCCCTTCCCTGGGATTTTTCTCCAACTCTGTGAGTAATCAACCACAGCTTTGTAACAAACAGTGCTTGAACTTGAGGCATTTTTTGATTAAACTCGGATTTTTCCTTAAAGAAGACATCCTTTCTGAACAACACTAGGACATCTAATATGACCTAAGCAAATCGATGGAACATCAACCCAAGTATCAGCAGTGCTACATATATCACTTGTGTCACCCATCTTTAAATGCATGTTCTGTCAGAGAACAGGCACCAACCGCATTTCAAATCACATGCGAAAAACAAACTAAACCCAACCCAGATATCAGGAAGAACAGAGCATGGCCTCCTAACTCCTTGTTCCCAGCAGTCTGGATTCATTCAGGAAGGAGACACTGCACCAGAGGAAAATAAAATACAAAAACAAAGGCTCACAGTGTAAAATTAATTCATGTAGCTCAAAATCACTCATCTATTTTAAGTCAATGAGAAAATATAAAACAAAGTTGATGCTGCTCTTTGTACATGTGAAAAATGCCTGTCTTTAATAATGAAATGTCCTTTCCAGACCTAAATTATGCCTTCTATGTGCCATCTCACTTTACACACCAAAAGAAAAAAACTCACATTCTTGCCAGTCTGAAGTTCACAGGAAAGTTGACAAAGGAACAACTACACAGTTTGAATAAATAAGAACTCTTAAAGTTCATAAATAAAGAAAGACTAATCATTCTTTTGTAAGATATGTGAGGAAAAAGGTAAACAGAGCAAATATAAGAGACAATACCCACGTACATTCAGGTAAAACAAAACAGAAGGAGAGTACAGACACTGAGAAGTAACCACAGGATGACACATAACATTACGCGGCATTTAAGATACTTGGGCCAAGACAGCCTAAGCTGGATGGATGGAGGAGTCTGAAGAGCAGCTAAGGTGGTTATAGCAGCAGGAAAGAACACAGCACTGACGTTGTGACAACCTTTGGGTGCAAGGAGCTGCAACATCCTCTACCAACATCTTCCAGGGTGCTTCTACTGAGGCAAATTGAGTGCTAATGCAGCAAACATGGGTATTCAGAGCACACTGGTACACTCATAGACAATCATACCAGTACAGGTGACAAAATCTTTCTATTGCTTGGTCAACAAGCCAATTCCACGTGGAATTTGGAGTCACTGAAAAGGTCTTTAGAACCCTTTAGGGTGATGAATACCACTTCTTTATGCAGCTATCCAGTCCTTTCAAGACTAGTACCTGGAGATAAGCAGCACTGACTAGCTTCGAAGATGTCCTTAAACTATAAAACAACAGTGGTATTTCAGGAAAAAAAATGTATGCATGGGAATAATAACACAAAGAGTAAACGTGAGATAAAAATCTGTCAAGTCCAACGTGAAACGGAGACAACCCCAGCAAGATCAGCATAGTTACAAGCTGCTCATTATTTTGTAATGTGTTCCTTCATAGCATTCTGACCTAAATAACATCCTTGCTTTTTAGAATATGGTTACTCAATGGTTCCTCAATGCTCGCTCTCTCCAAGAGAGCTCAATCCTTGCTGTGATAATCACAGTAAAAGGTAAAGGGACTGCAAGTTAAAACCTAGGGATCCAGCTGTCTTGCACCCAGAGAAAATGACAGAGGCCCAAGACCTAAAATGATACGCCCTTGAAAACAGTGTAAGGGACAACAAGAGGTGGGTAAGCCTGTAATTGCATCAATCAAGAAACTGCAACAGATGGAGAGACACACTTGGAACATGTTAATCTCTGCAGTGTTTTCTCTGAAACTATGCAGTCTCTCTTCAGCCTTAGGAATGTGGAAATGGGGGAAAAAGGAAATAGCTGGAAATATGCAAGTCTTGCTAGCATGAAAGTAAAAGAAGCCTGTCTAATAGGAACCCTGCAATTACTCTACCTCTCCCTGCAGATGCAATAGCTGTGGAACAGAAAGATAATTCTTAATAAAAGATTTTTTTTCCACAGTAGCTTTTTACTGGCATCAGCTATTACACTGGATTTAAGCCCCACGGGAGTATTGGGATTTGATGGTGAGCAAAGCCTAACTGGGCCTTTCACCTGCTATTCTGAGCATGTACCCCCTACTAGGCCCTTTACCAACATCTCTTTACCACCACAAAACACATTTTAACCAAACAGATCTGCCATGGCCAACAAAAGAGAAAGAAAAAAAAAATCATCTCCTTACAAAGCCCACACCACACAACCCCCATCTCCATACACAGGCAGTAAAGGTAATCCTGTCTGTTATCACCAGGATCACATGTTCCTTGTGTTGTAGTTTTGAAGGAGGGGTAGGTACAGTCTGTCCCAATGCTAGCTAACCAGCACATGATACAGCCCAGCTGCTCACCCAGAGGTATGAGGGACCACTTTAGCTCCATAGAAAGCAAATCCTGAAGACGAGCAATTATTCCTAAAAATGAATCCCAGGAGAGCACCCTGCCTGTGAGCAGGAGGTGCTCACAGTGAAACATGTAGCATACAGCCACTTCAGACTGCATCCCCTAAATCCAAGAAGTCACGCTGCACTTATATCATATTCTTGCAAGTCGTAGAATCATAGAATCACAGAATCATAGAATGTCTTAGGTTGGAAGGGACCTTAGAGATCATCTCATCCAACCTCCCTGTCATGGGCAGGGACGCCTCTCAACTAGATCAGGTTATTCAAGGCCCCATCCAACCTGGCCTTGAACATCTCCAGGGAGGGGGCAGCCACAATTTCTCTGGACAATTTATTCCAAAGTCTTGCCGCCTTCATACTGAAGAATTTCTTCCTAAGGTCCAATCTAAATCTATTTTCCTTCAACTTAAACCCATTTCCCCTTGTCCTATCAGTGGACACTCTTGTAAAAAGTCCCTCCCCAGCCTTCCTGTAGGTTCCCTTCACGTATCGGAAGGCAGCTGTTAGGTCCCCCTGGAGTCTTCTCCAGGCTGAACAATCTTAACTCCTGCAGCCTGTCCTCACAGTAGGGGTGCTCGAGCCCCTGGATCACCTTTGTGGCCCTCCAAGGTATTGAGACCATGTTCCCGCAAAAGAGAGGAAGAGGAACTCACATGCCAGCCCACTCCTTCATCTCCCTTCCAGACCTGCCAGGGACATCAAGGACAAGCTGCTGCTGCAGCAGCGTTGGGTGTAAGGTCCCCTCCTTTTTTTTTTTTTTTTTGTTGTTTTCAGAAAGGGGGTTTCTGTGTTTTGCTCTCCTTTTTAACATTTAAGCACTCCTGTACTAAGTGCTACAACGAATAAAGGATCTCCTCCTCGTGTTCTGTCCATAAACCTTTCTCCTTGGGTGCTGCAGGTGGCTTTGTGTTTGTACCGTAGCAGTCCTGGGGCTTGTCCCCAGTCCCTGTGTTTGCTTACCCCCTGTTAGACAAGCTGGATGTTCTCTTAGGACTAACTGGTCAGCACAATGGTTGCAAGTACTCCTCAGGAAACCAAATCTTATACTTCATTTGTTTAATTTTCAACAGAATACTTGAAAATCTAAGTATGTAAAAAAAACTTGTAAAGTTGTTTGATTGCCAGGACAGCTTACTAAGACAAAGGAAACTTTTATCAATACCTCCATTTTAGTAATCTTACCTATTGACTTTAAGAAAACAAGACATAGCTTGTTCTCCCATCAAGTTCAAGGGGCGGGCAACATTTGCTTCTCTTATATGATTTAGATTACACCTCTACAGTGACAGTTCATTAAACCACTGAATTTTTTTTTTCTGAAAGCAAAATACAAGACAATTATTTCTCTTTATATTCATCCTTGGACATTACTGAAGTAATTATAAGGGAATACAAAAGTAAAGGTTATCAAGATTCTCATCATTCACCACAGACCGGAATGATCTTTCTTGTTCTTTGGAAACTTTAAAGGGTTTTCTTCACTCAAAAGTCTTTAGTTTATAAAGTGTTAAAAATAGGAGAAGAAGAAAGAGAATGTTACCACTTCTCATCTCAAGATGTGTCAAGTCTCCCCCCAAAACATGCTGAGAAAGCATTTATGTCATTTTTCTTTCAGAAAGTTACTAAGCTGTTACAAATTTCATATATCTGCAGTGTTCAAGTCTGCTGTGTTTAATGCATGATGCATCAAATGCCTAGATGACCTATAAAACTTACCTGAGTTTGAGCATAACATGGATGATAACATGCTGAAGTGGTATCACTATGGTCAAATCAAGCGAAGAAAAAAACCCACAACACAAACAACAAGAACCCGAACAAAAACCCCAACAATTCAACAAAACAAAAAAAATTCCTATCATTGAACTCTCAAATTAGAGTCTGTGATTTCAAACTTTAGCATTCAGTACACTACCCTAAACAGTGAGGAGGTTCCCCTAATGCTTCTATTCCAACTATTTGTTTGCTAATCCTAAAAAAGAAGTTTTCAGAGCCAGGTCTTGAGGCTGTTGCTTTTCTCTTTCACATGCATTCCCTCATATTTGCAGGTAAGAAGGGAAGATCAGCCTCCTGAGGTGCTCTTTACACATCGTTCAAGGTCAACAATGCAAAGAAACTTTTCTATAGGTAGGTGCAAACTTTACAAGGTCAGGCCTACATTTCAAGCCCAGTAAACTGGAACTGAAGATTAACAGAAGACACTTGGTAATAACTGGTTTTACAGAGCACTCCAATTCCCCAAACTTCAGTTCAGTTTGACCTGCCTGGTACCAGGATGGGCGATTATCTCCCATTTACTCTACAGGGGCTAATGGGTTAGGTTATTGCCTGCATGTGACTGTACATTTTACATAAATACTTACAAACAGACAAAGCTTAATTTGTTTATCTATTTTAAATCTCTGCTGTTTTTCCTAGTTTCCAAGTTGCCATAGAGCTCTGTTGTGTTGAGCAGGAAAGCGCAGCTTCATTC
>NW_009719800.1:9647-28811 GCF_000703405.1 Apaloderma vittatum
TTTCCCTCCCCAGGGCTGCCATGAATGCAACAAATGAAATCACATGGACAGTGATCTTGTCAGATCTCATAAGCAAAGCAAGAGTTGGCCTGGTCATTATTAGAATAGGACATTGCAAATATAAGCTTGAAATAAGACTATGAAACTTTTCATAGACTTGAGTTGAAGTCTCTCAGTGTAGCTTCTCTGCAACATCTTTCCATCTGAGGAATTGTATTGCCCCTCATGTTCCAGAAGGACCACTGGAAAAACTAGTTGTACAAATGGCAAAAATAATGAGTCAGCTGCTCTGTTTATTTAGGGTCTTTGCAACTCACAAAGCTGTACAGAAATGCAGCCAACAAAATAAATAAAAAAAAACAGCAAGCCTTCTTAGGACTGGACTTGCAAAGGAAAAAAGTCAACAAATTCCCAACCAAGATACCAACAGTGTATGTAATTCTATTAGCCTGTTACAAAACAATTAAAAGTAATGAAATTCTGACTTTTCTCACTAAGTATTAAGAAGATTAAGATCAGTATTTAGTTAATCTGGCAGTCCCACTGAGCACTGAGTAGCCCCAACACAGACTAGACAACATAATTGAGGTGGCAGTGCTGCTCCACAGGCTCTTAGCAACATTAGTCACCTTGGAGCACAGAGATTGACAGTGCAAATCAACAGCAGCTTACTTAAAATTGCATTTTGAAAAGTGCATAGAGACTCTCCATGCAAAAAGGCACAAAAAGCAGTTTATAGTTTGGGTACAACATGGAATCTCTGTCTTTACAAGGCCCCACATCTTACAGCTTGAGAATGTCAGGTTTCCAAAAAGGTTACAGTTATAAAGAAAAAATCTCCACAGTGCTTAGTAAGTACAGGAAAAAAAAACAAACATTTTTCTAATTGCTTTGAAAAAAAAAAATCAAAACATGGTGCACATGTATTAAATTAGATCCTCAAATGGAGATTTATGTCTGAGTAGCAAGTGGTGACTGCCCAATCTCAGGGAGGAGCAGGAGAATTAAGATTAAACAAATACCAAAAAACCCACTACACAAAAAAAAACAAAAAAAACTCCAAAAAACCTAAAACAAAAAATTAAAGTCAAAAAACACAATGCTATTTTGCTGCCAGATTTAAGGCTTTAGCATTGCAAACTACTATTGGAAGGTTCAAGGTCTCTAAAGGAATAGTTGGGTGGTGAAGAGCTGCGATAGAATTGCATCAGATAGCTAAATGGACAAGAGTAGAGCAATGTAATATATTGCTATATATAAATAAATATCTCAGAGGGAATAACAAGAAAAAGGTAGCACGGATAATTTACACACAACAGCAAAAGAATTTAATTCCTATTTTAAACTGTGCATGATTTCCTCTATATGCCCCTCTTGCGTCCACCCTCCCCAGCTGTACTGAGACATGTCTGGAGGATTTGCTGGAATCACTACACCTCACCAGGGCAAATTTATGTATAAGCAGTAAGTGTAACAATAATAATATTCTCTAAGAAATTTGGAGGAATCATTTCAGAAAGAAGTTATTAGTCCAGTGACCGAAAAAGAATTACTATTCAGACAGATTATGGTTTTTAACACAGAGACACAGTCCTGCCAAAGCAACAAGATAGCTTTTCACCTTGTCTGAAACTTTGTTAGGAAAAGGTTAAGAACTGATGACAGCTGGATCTGTGAAATCAGAGTTAAACAGGTTAAAGTGGTTCTTAAAGGTAAAAGGTCAATGATAAGTATTTTTAATATTTTCTTTCATAGCAACATTCATGTAAATTTCATGGAAGGTTAAGTTTACTCAAAAACTTGAAAATTGTGTTCATACAAGATGTGCCAGCAAGTGCAATATTTGGAATACTGAAGAACTTCATCAGATCACAAGCCTTGCAATCAATAAAATAGTAACAATAGCAATAAGAAAGAAGATTCTGCTGCTAGAAAGACACTTGGAAAAAAGAGGAGCAAAGAGAATTTCAGAGAAATAATATTTCGTGGTGCAAGTTCCCATTCTCTGCTCTTTTGGTTTATTTACTTCTGAGTGTTTTTAAGCAGAATATCAATTATACACATTTTTAATACTAAACATCATCTCATAAAGAGGAAGATTCAGTGAGAACAGAGCTACAGCAGCATCACTCAGAGAATGGAGTAATAAGACTATGACCAGGACTCAAATTTTTCCCCCAATTCTGAAGTGTTCAGATTCCTGGGAATAAGTGCAGAAAATTTGGCAAGCATGCTCATGACTATATTAACTGAGAAGAACCATTCCCCCCTCCCGTTAATATATATGGGGGGGGGAAACATGTAAAGAGGCTCAAATAACTAAATATCTCAGGCTAAAATTATCAAGAACTCCCTCAGCTGGAAGTTGTTAGCAGCCCTCTGATAAAAATAAGGAAAATTCTTTCCCTTCCCTGCAGAAAATAAACTACACTTGGGAGGAAAGTATTCAAAACATAATAAAAGAGGTGAGTCACCCCTATCAACATACCGTACACACTGGAGGGAGGGGTGGGGCCCAGGGAACGGGGATGCAAACCCAACCATGAAGGCCTGGCGGGAGGAGAAGAGCAATTCTCTGCTCCCTGCACCACAGAAACACACAGTTCCTGCCCCCGGCATCAATCTGAAACGGTTACCACAGCAGTTCTGCATATACACACACCGTACTGTTGCCCTGAAGGGTGACCTGTGGCACTTGAAGGTCTTCAGAGGGAGGTGAGTGACCAAACTGAGCAAACAATTGCTCCTGGAGCCTCCTGCGGAGGTTAACTCTCCCCACCCCCCGCCCCCGCAAGCAGGATGCTCCTCTGGAGGGCTGCTAACACCTACAGCAGGAACTGAAAGGCTGTGGATATTTATACAAACTCTCAGCAACAAGATATCCAGACCCGGCCTGTATTCTTTATTTCTTACTTATTTTTCAAACTTAACACGACGTAGTCAAATAAGCAAACCCAGAATTTGATGAGCCAGCTGTGTTTTGGTTTGCAGGCAGATAAATGCACATCAGTCTTCATTTTTGCGAGCAGGCAGGGTATTGAAAAACAAGCACAACCCACCTATATTTAACAGCTTTCCACACTCGGAAGAGTAAAGAAGGGCAGAGAACAGGCTCATGTCAACTACAGAGGATACACAGCCACCAAAATGCTGTAGCACAACTAAGAAAGCAAATAATCTACAATGGTATCACACTATTGGACAACTAAATCAGCAAATAATCAGCAAAGAGTATCACATTACTTCCTTTGGGATGGAAAATTCCTAAAATGCTGGAACTGCATAGCAAGGAGTTATCTTGCTAAAGTGTATCACACAGTTTTACCATTTCGTAACCACATAACTGTACATCATATTTGGTCATGCTACACTAGAGACACTCAAAAGGACTTGGGTTTTTTCAAACCATCTCAAGTACCTCCTTCCACACAGCATCCAACAGAAGGGTAGGATGCTGCTGTACACTAATGTCTCCACTTACTTGGAAAAACAGAAATTCAGAAAAGCAAGAATGCCAGTACAAGTCTGCTGACCTCCAGCAGACACTCTACAGAACCACACAGAATCACAGAATGTCAGGGGTTGGAAGGGACCTCAAAAGTCCATCCAGTTCAGCCCCCCTGCCAGAGAAGGGTCTCCTACAGCAGGTCACACAGGAACGCATCCAGGCGGGTTTTGAATGTCTCCAGAGAAGGAGACTCCACAACCTCCCTGGGCAGCCTGTGCCAGGGCTCTGGCACCGTCGCAGGGAAAAAGTTTTTCCTCGTGTTTTTGTGGAACCTCCTATGTTCCAGCATGTACCCATTGCCCCTTGTCTCGTCATTGGACGTTGCTGAAAAGAACCTGGCTCCGTCCTCCTGACACTCCCCTTTGACATATTTAGAAACATTAATGAGGTCACCCCTCAGCCTCCTCTTCTCCAAGCTAAAGAGACCCAGCTTCTTCAGCCTTTCCTCACCAGGGAGATGTTCCAACCCTTCATCATCTCTCTGGCTGTGCTGGACCCTCTCCAGCAGTTCCCTGTCTCTCTTGAGCTGAGGGGCCCAGAACTGGACACAAGATTCCAGATGTGGCCTCACCAGGGCAGAGCAGAGGGGCAGGAGAACCTCTCTCGACCTACTGGCTAATCCCCTTCTAACACAGCCCAGGATGCCATTGGCCTTCTTGGCCACGAGGGCACATTGCTGGCTCATGGCCATCCTGCTGTCCACCAGGACCCCCAGGTCCCTTTCTCCTACGCTGCTCTCCAGCAGGTCGGTCACCAACCTATACTGGCACATGGGGTTATTCTTTCCCAAGTGCAAAACTCTACACTTGCCCTTGTTGAACTTCCTAAGATTAATATCTAAGTTGAATATCACTTACATGAATGACCAAGAGATAGCTGAAATGTATTTCATTCTACAAAATCTATGACATTAAACAAAACAAACAAAAAAAAGACAATTCTGCCACTAGCAAATACTTATATCCCAGCCACTCCAGGCATTAACGTTCTTGGACTCAACTGCAAATACAGAATACTAAGAGTCAGAGCATTTGTGGGCTGGAAAATGACGTTAACTGAACTTGGAACCTTGAATGTAAAGGAAAAAAACCTTGACTACTATGGAAGGACACCACAACATCTTCAGTGATGGAATGTCGCAGCGTAATTCATGGGTTAAATAACATCACTGAATGTTCGTTCTAGAACTAATTTCTCACTTTCACATGTTGGATGAAAAAATGAGCAGAGAGATGCTGGGAAGCTCCCTATGTGAAAGAGTGGGTTGAAGCAAGAGAAAATGGGAAGCCTGGCTCAGGGAGCACCTCTGAGCAGGCAGGCACAGCATGTATGAATGCAGAACACTTGGCATTTTTATCTTATGATCCTTACCCATGTGGAGCAAAAAGGGTTCTAACACAACCTTGGTACTTGAGATGGTTTATGTATTGTTTCAAAAAGTAGAACACTGACCTGTCCTCTTCAAATCTTCATGTTTGGCTAGAATGTCTGCTACTAGCTTAGCAGTGCAGACCCCACTCCATTCACATTACTCTGCCCTACATCCAGTACACTCACTTCATCTTTCCCAGAGCACCAGTTCCCTACCCATCTGAAGTACTTCTAGCACGCTCAGGACACTACATCATAAAACACACCCTTCACGAACAACCATAGTTAATTGTCAACACACAAACACATTAATTTTGCAATCCAAGTGCCAAGGAATCAGCTGGGAGAGGAAAGAGAACAGCACCATATACTTCATCCCATTTTTCATGTTGCTTTCAGAACTTCCAGACCAGGGTATCAGACTGAGGTTCTCTCACCAACAGAAGGTGCTGCTCTGGACTCCAGCCACAGTATACTGTGAGGCCAAGCCTGTTAAGTACTATCATTCACTAGACCAAATCAATAAAACTAGGGAAAAACAAACCAAACCAAACAAAACAAGCAAATAAAAGAAGGATAAACCTTTGGGGCACGAAAGGTTCTTCAAGTCATGTGGGCTGCCAAAAGAGAAAAGAAAACCTTTACATTTTGGGGGTAAGATTGTGTCAGTTGGCAGAGGGTTATCCAGAGAGACACACTGACTGAAGCGTTTCAGAGGAACCAGAAGCTTGTTTTTCCAGGTAAGCATTAGGGAAGTTCTACATTGCTAGACAGATGAAAAAAAAAACCCATACATAGACAGCTTTTATTGTTTTCAGATGCTTTCAATCACAAATGCTTTGTTTTATGAAGTTTCGTTGTTGGGTAGTCGTCCTGTCATTGCTCCCAAAGAGAACTAAATCACAGATGTTGAAGATAAAGTCACTCTTGGTGAGGTAACTGCAGTTATTACACAACAGACCATATGCAGACGGAAGACACCGTAAATTTCATGGTTCCATACCAAAAGACATGATAAGAGTATAAGGGTGACACTGAATAAGCTCAGAACAAGATCAAGACTACAGTCAATCTATTATTAACTCTGAAAATACCACTTCTAATTTTATTCTGTACTTGAGTCAAAATGGTTTGTTGTTTGGTTTTGGGCTTTTTTTAATCAACCTGCTTTCTCTGATTCAGTACTTGCAGGTAATGTGTAATTGTCTGCTCTAAGGACAAAGATACTAACCCTGCCCTCCAACCTTGAATATATAACAGACCTATGTATATGTACATATATAAACACACACACACAATACGGAAAATTAGTAAATTAAATTTCAGACTGGGAGAATGTAAAGGTCATCTTTCTTCAGTTATGTTATTTTTTTAAAATATGCTATTGGACTCAAAAATCAGAAATTCCAAGAAAGTCACAGGCATATTAAGAAGTAACTATCACAGAACCAGTTCTAAGTTTAGCTGAAATCCAAAACCCAATCACAAAGGGAAAAGCACACAAAAACATTTCCATTTTGATGCTGCAGAATATACAGCAACTGCTTTGCCAAATTACAGTGTCCATTTCTTTAATCTAATTTCTTGTTTCCCTTTACGGTCCCATCGGAATGCTTCAAAATATGCCTAAGGCATATACAACACTGTTAGAGGTCAGGCTTCCCTTCGTTTTCCTCAATAAGTTTTCCACGTGTACCCTGAATTAGTGAGAATTTCAAATGTTTATGCTGAACAGAAGAGTGAGCTCACTTAAGCACACAACATGTAAAGGTCTTCTCTAACAATACACTGAACCAGAGAGCTCCTCTCATTATGATTTGTCTAGTGAATGCATACACCATGTAAAGATAAATTAAACAGAAACTAATAGCAAAACACTTCTGTAAGTTTCATAAGTTTCCTCTGGCTGCACTTCATCACTCCTAGTCTTGAACTAGCAGGAGGTCAGTCCCTTTTGCATCACCTCCTCTCTTGCTTTGCCCACATCATCTTTTAACACTCCCAATTTCGTTTCCAAGCCTGTGAACATGCCAGAGGATATCCAGCTAAAGGGCTGGAGCATTTCAAGCCCTTTAGCCATGAAAATGAAAATGGCTACAAGTGCACCTCTGCAAATAGTGAGTAACTGTAAACCAACACCACATGTGCCAAGCTGGCTGCTCCAACAAAGCAGGAAAAAAAGATTTTTTTTAGCTTTGGGTGACATCCTGGGTGTTTCATGCAGCTACTAAGCATCAAGATGTTATTAAAGAGGGAGAAAGAGGACCAACTGCTATATCACCGTGAATCGTCCTACAGTCCCCGGCACAGCTAGCAGTTTTTGCCCGATGCTCCTTGTCTGAACTGATCATGCAAGAGCCTGGAATCTGAACAGCAAGTGCGTTCACCTGGTGTGCATTTAAATAGTAAAACTAGAGAGTCCTTTTTCAACTTTCTAAAGAGCTTTACTTGATAGTAATGAAACACTGCTCAATTCAGCTGTACTGTCTACCACACCTTTCTGGTTTGGGGTTTTGGTTGTTTTCTTTTTCACATGACTAAACCCATATGGGAGTTGGAGACTCACACCAGACAACTTAAAACTTTTTTTCCCTCTAATTTTGAATAATTAACTACAGACTTACAGGGCTGTTTGGGGAATATTGGGAAAGATTTGTAAGTAACTATCTCAATTATTAGAATATGAATATACCTGCATTCAGTATGCCAGTCTGATTTTGGATTTAATCATCTATTTAAGACACTCTGTGAAATCATTCAGAATATTTTCTTCATTCATTCTTCATAGGCTTCCCAACTACAGCTGCTCAAATTATTTAAATCTTCAAAGCTTAAGACATAGCTTTCTCATACTCCCTCATTTTATTACTAAAAAGATTTTAACTAGGTTTGCAAATACACATGTCTATACATCCTGGTCTCTTAAGAGTAAACATCTTTCTCTTATGATGAATCAGATTTGCAGATAGTAAAATTAAAAGTGACACTGAATGAGGAGCTGCAGCATGTCAGAAACACCAATGTGATGTACCTTTCAGATCTGCTTGTCAAGTATATATCCACTACTAGAGGCATATTTCCATTTTTCTCGCACTGCTCTTCATCTCCTGATAGGAAGCTCACCTTTATCTTCTCTAGCTTTGTAATTTTTTTTACGTACTATCCTGTGTGCAAGCTCTACGTGTTTATTTGTTAATCATGTATTTTTCTTATTGCAGCCCAAAAAAACAACTTTCATTTATCTTATTTTACAACATGCATACAAACACACAGGGAAAACAAAGTTAATTTATCTGGCCTTTACACTTTTTTAAAATATCCCTTCCATGTATAATACACTCTCCATCTTTTGTTAATACTGGCATCATCGCAGAAGTCTTTCTGACCTGCAGAAGGCGGCGTGTCCCCCACCTGCACGGTGGCAGGAGGCACCAGCAGTTCCGCTGCCCGTCACCGAAGACGACTGACTGCTGCAACAAGCTACTGAATTTTAAGAAGCACTTACAGGATATGCAATAATTTCAGACAACTGTTCATTATATTACTCAAAGGCCTTTGACTTGCAGTTCATATTTCAAGGAAGATTAAACAACATACACCGATTTAGGAGGTGTTTAGTAATAAACAATTAAAGGAGCCAAATCGTTCAAATGACTGTCAATATGAGTCGTAACTTCCACTTCGAGGGCAGTATCAGATTCAGCAGGGGAGCTTCATTATTCTTAAAACACCTGATGAAATTTCCTTAACTCATCCATATCCCAACTATATAAATAGCATCTATCAACATGCCACCATCACCTCAATTCAAAGGCTGACCTAAACAAAAGTAATTGGAGCCACTCAAGACTGGATCCCCCTCTTTGTGAGTTAGTTGGGAGAAGAACAGTAAATAAAACATTTAGCACAGAGAAAGCTTTGGTTTATCAAACCTTGCTCTTGCAATTACAAGGATCTGATAAAGCAGCGCAACTTCCGTAGCAGGAGCATCAGCTGGCATCCTAACTTCCAGCCTCATAAATCACAGAATATTTATGACACAATCATACAGCCTGTCAGCTACATGATGCATTTTGTCCTGAGACTGTCAAGAACAACATATTTATTAAGGAATTATAGGTCCATTTCTGCACTCAAGTATTCATAACCCTTCCCAGGGAAAGGCCAACATGACAACACACGCTACATCTCAGGTTACCACCGATTTTGCTTTATTTTTTTCAACCTATGAAAACAGTTTTTAAGACTAACGCTGCCACATTTTTATAAGCATTAAGTTGATTACCACAGAAAACCTAAGTGCTATTTTACATTCTTCTAGCTACCTCAAAAATACTTAATCCCAACAGTGAAATATTCTCATTAACTTTCCAAACTTATTAGATGGATTTAAAAATGCATCTGCTAGTAACAAGCCATTTTCAATACCAATATTAAAAAAAAATATTGCATGGACTAGAATTTACACATACTGATACAATATTACTACTGATAACTTATCACTTCCGTATTTTCAAAATGCTGGCTTCTTTCCAGAAAATTTATAAGGGTTTGGTTTTGCTTCAAGTTGGAATCTCTCACCAAAGTTAGAGGCATTGCAAAGAAAATTAAAGTTAATATAAAACACAGGACATTGTGTAGTCAGTACCTTCTTATGTTAATCTCTTCTTCATGACTGAAACCCCCTCTTCCAAAGACTGTCTTTTACTTAGGAAGTAAAGGCTAAGTAGCAATACAGCACTTTCAGTGGCAATTTAGGCTTGATCAATCCCATCATGAGTTTGGGGTTGACATCATGGATTGTACTTCAACTAGACCCACACAAACTTTCAAAAAGTGCTGATTATATCACGGTCAGCTCCCAGTTAACTGCTTCTGCCTGATCAGCTGAACTTCACAGGCGGAAACAAGCCCAAAGGCAGACTGTAAAGCCTGACATGGATGGGATCAAGCTGCCTGTGAATTCAGTGCTCTGAGGCACTGAGGGGATAGGCAATGCTCATGATCCACCACCAGAGCTGACAAACTATACCTGACATCAGAAGTGTGATCTCTGACATCCAGAATTTTACAAACCAGAAACTTCCTAACTGGCATTTGCACAGGCAGCTAGGTGGGGAAAAAGCGTGCTCTCAACACACTTAGAAGAAGGTAATTCTGTCTGTTGTGTCACAGGTGGGTCCAGCTTAAAATGAAACCCCCAAAACTCCAATACATTTGCGCAAAGAAAGACTGCAAGCATTTTGAAAAGCCTAAGAAAATAAATGCACAACATAAATTACATTAATTTACATTTCGGCTCTTTTATCACAAACGAAGATAGTTTGCCCAAAACCAAGATCTGGATGTGAAAGCTACGGGCAAGCTGGGGTCTGGAGGAGCCAAAGGCTTGAACACAAGAGGTTCAGGTCGTTCTAGGCACAAGGCACGGAAACAAAACTGGAAGAGGAAGGGCTTCAGGGGGCCAGTAGTAAGGAGGCACTTAGGAGACTCTCACAGCAAGATGTCCATCCAGTTAATATGCAATAGCCTAGATGTTAGGCCGCCTTCTGAGAAAAATCAAAACCAAAAAAAAGAGGATATGAACTTACTTAGCTCTTCAGGTTCACCTCAAACTCATGCCATGGTACATGGTATAAGGTGAAGCTCTGCCACTGCACAGAAAAGCAAAAAAGATGCAGGCAAGCAGAATGAGCTGTCCAACTTCTCTGTCTGACTGTCCATGCACTCACATGATAAGCAGGAGTCTTTACACAGATTACATTAGCCTGCTACTGGGGGAAAAATAAACAAACCCCTCAAGAAACAGAAAAATTTTAGCATGCCATAACATGTGTAAAATACTTTTTAAAACCCCGTAGAGCTTGAATATAAAAAAAAATACAAAAAACAATTCCAGAATCAAATTACAAACCCCTTGAAACACAAAGACAAGACAGAGTCACAATTATCTGTCCAGAAAAAGAACCTTTACTTGGAAGTTTACTTGGAAAGGAGACTGTGCAGGGGGTAAGGTGGAATAAATGGATGGCTTACTAAAAGTTAATATATTAAAGAGTTTTCTTAGCCTATCACGTGGCATCCACGTAAGCAAAGTCTTCACAAAATGAAAAAATTGTGTAGAGTTACATGGAAAAAGTAATGGAAAAGTCATTATGTCATTATTAGTAAGTTTCTACAAATGAGAGAACATTTCAAGAAGCTCTTCCTAACCAAATTCAATTAAAAGACTTTCATTAATGAGTTGTATGTAGAAATACAGAAGTGTCCGTGGTAAACTGGGAAAGATTATAAACTCTTTTGGGGACACAAACAGAATAAGGAAAGTTAATAAGAGAAAATTCAATACAGACAAATGTAGAGTACTGTGCTCAGGAACAAGAAATCAAATACACAAATATGAAATGGGGAGTAATTGGCTAGGCAGCAGTATTGTAAAAAGAAACCTGGAGGGCATGTGGACTGCAAAATGGATTATTTAAAAAAAAAAACAAAACACAAAAACAACAAAACACAACAACAACAGAAAATGGGAAAGTGTTCTAGGGAGTATTAGCAGCAATGTTTTATATATAAAACCCAAGTAGTATATATTATCTCGGAAAAGAGGTAATTATTTAATTCTGCTCATTTCTATGCTCTGATCTAGACATGCTACTAATAACATGGAGACAAACAAAAAAGAGTCCGGAGGCAAGAATTACAGAAGGTTTGAAGGGGAATGACTCACCGCAAAAAACTTTCAGTTTAACTTTCAGTTTATTTTTATATTTCTATTTTATATTTTCACATTTAATGAAGCAGGAAAGAAACAAGCTAGGATGCTATGGCCTTGACTACTGTCACCTTTCAGCTTCTCAGAAAATAACATTTTCTGTGTTCACCTGTTCCCATCCAGGGGCTGGAAGAGAGAAATATCTTAAAAGCCTAGAGAACATGCACAAAGGTCATCAGTATTTCTGAATTAAGATGTTTGTTGCTATCTGAGGAAGATCTTCTTGCCATAGGGGGCTGGTTAGCTCAGTCAGTTGAGTGTAGCGCTAACAACTCTAAGGTCGCGGGTTCGATTCCTGTTCGGTCCCCATGTGTTGTCTGATCTAGTCGAGAGGTGGCGTCCCTGGCAGCAGGGAGGCTGGATTAAAATGATCTCTGAGGTTCCTTCCAGCTTAGGCCACTCTATGATTAATAATAATATCTATTATAGTTGAAACAGAAGCTATGGATTACCTGACCACTACCTAAACAATCTGGACTTGGCGCTCTGTTGCTCAACTCAGCAGACACCAGAAAAAGAAATTTCAGATTCAATGCAGCCGGGATCAGCACTTCTTCCTGGCCTGTTTCTACACCAACAAAGCAGGAATCAAGTGGTCCTAATCCCAAGCAGCACTGCTGGGAAGCCCCGAAGTTGTAGCTACTGAACAGAAAACACATTATCTAGCTGTGTTCTTGCTGATGCCCAAAGCAGCTCTTGTAGAAAGCTGTTAAAAGCAACTGTTTCCAGCAGTTGCTAATCATCTGCACTTGCCCAGTACCACAGTAGGCTGTGCAGGATCGTTCCCTTTTCTGCACCCTGAGGGTTCATGAAGTGCTCATCATGAAGTGGTTCCACCCAATCACAATGCCACCCCGAAACACATCATCACGCATTTGTAGTCTGCCTCCCTGCAGAAAGCAGGCTTGCAAGATCATGCTGTGTCTAAGTACACAACTGCCCACCCTGGGGAACTTCATTTTCCAATTTCAAGCATAACCAAAAAAGAGACAGCAGTCTCAAAAAAACCCAACCAACCAACCTACATTTCTGCTAGTTGCTTCAGCTGTTTGGTTTCATGGAAACACCACAGCACGAACTCAGGAAGATTGATGTCGAGGAAATCAGGCTTCATTCATTCTGTAGCTCACAGGACTGCTTGTTTCTATCCTGTTCATGACTGAACCACCATCCGTCTGAGGCAGAAGCAGCACGCTGTACCAAAAGAGATGAGAAACTCTGAGGCAGAGGGGACCATGCTGCAGGTGGCTCCTTCTGACATCACCTGAAATGGCTCTCCATCCCTGGTGTGCAACAGGATGGCTCTGTGTCGTAAACCAATCAGCTGAAACAAACTTTGCACAGGGGATGAATCATTTTCTGTTCATTATCTTCCCAACGTGATAAAATGGCATCTTATCCTTATAATCACTGCCAAAAGAGATGGCGGAAGTTGTACGTAAGCACCAGTGGTTTACATGGTGCTTGATGCTCCAAAAAAAGAAAAAATAATAATTCAGGGCTACACAGCTCAAATCAGGCATCCAATAACCAGCAGGTATTTTTGCCTTTCACATTTCTGAACCCTACCCACACTTCTAAAACTGAAAGGCAGGAGTGGCTTGATGCGTATTTTTAAAGGTTTGTGAAACTCAGACGTCGTGGTGCTAGGCACCAGAGAAACGACATTTTCTTCTTCTAGGAACAGCTGCATTATGAAACACAAAGTCAGCCATAAGACACATACCCATGACAGTAAAATAGAAAATTATCAAATAGCTGCACATTATGAAAACAATGCTCTATTCCGCACAATAAAAAAACTCAGTTTTTCCAGAGGAAAAAAAACAAATCAGTAAACGTGCAAATGAGGGCAAAGTAGGAACAACGCTTGGTATACATCTGTATTTCCCAAATTCAGAGAATATTACTGAGAATGCAAGTACAATACCCAGACATTGTACTTGGACAAGACACAGACACCCTATTCCAGCTGCTTTTCGAATCCTCTCTCCCAAAGCTCTGACAGCTCATCTGAGGTGCAGGTTTTCAGAGTAGCGCACACCTCTCTGCCATTTCAGTCAAGTCAGTATTCCACAGGCGTTTGTAGGTTTGTAGGTTCACAGGTACTTGCTGACAGCAAAGGAACGGTCATTTTCCAGCACCTGGAGGGAAAGGGTGTTCCTCCTACCAAAAACCTTCCACTTCCTGACCTCTCTCGTTGAAGGCATCACTGTCCTGGCTCTGCTCCCTGCTTTGCACAACGTCTGTTTTCACTGTTGAGATGCACCAGCTCCCACATCTCTGATCCCAGTACCAGTCGCCTCAGGGAATAAATCTTTGTCTCTTCTCTCCAGATCGGCCATTTCCACCCTGCTCCTTCCATCCTCCTTCAAGAGCCAACTCTGGTTATCTCTACGTCCCGGCATCTCACTGCTGCAGGCTCCAACTGCTCATATTTACACTCTCCTCCCCACCAGTGCTCAGTCCCATTTTTTCTCCCCAAGCCTCTTCTCTGATCCCAGTATCTGCTGCGCTCCCAGCAAAGATGAAATATTCAACGATTACAGTTAGTAAGCCCTAAGCATATGCAAATTGATCTTTTTGAAAAGGCTTGTATCCTGGCTAAATTCAGATGCTTTGTCATGCAAATAGAAAAAGACACAACCCTGGAATAAAATCCCTCACCCTTTTTCAACTAGACTGCAAGTGCTTCGACGGAGAGGGGTACTATTGGTCTTCTGCAGTACAGGTTGCCAGAACTTTTCAAACATTGGAAAACACATTTTCTCATCGCCTAATTTTCAAAGCCAGCCAAAGAATTTCAAATGAACTTTTCAACAAAAAGAAATTAAATAAACCAGCGTAAGGCTTATATATGCCATTATAAGTTTTCCACCCAAACAGTGAAAGTTCAACAAAGTTAGGAAAATCTTGTTTGGCTACTTTAATACTTGTGACATTATCATATGCCTATAATTTAAGCAACAAGAATTTTTAATGTGCACCAGTTTCAGTTAACTACTGCCTCCTCCAGCAAGGTTTAATCATCTCTTAGCCAAGCCTGAATCATGCCCACTCTAGTCAGGTGTGCATCTGCTGCACCCAGTAGGGCCAAGAGGGCTCCGTAAGTCCCTGCTCTCCAATAGCAAAAGTCTGCTCGGCACTACAGAGCCCACGAAAGCTAGACACCTCAAAATATTCATCATTAAGAAAAAGCATAGGAAAAAAACCCCAAACCTTTCATGATCAGACTAGTTGTGCAGAAGCAGCCATGCAGAAACCGAAGCATCTTCTTTTTTCCCCCTAGATCTTGCCCATTAAGTAAAGTGCTGGTATTGCTTAACTGGAGGGAAAAAAATCTCCCTGCCGTAAGCAGTACACCTAAAAGTTGAGCATGTATTTCAGGGTGCTGCAATGCTGAAGGGATATTCCTACGGTTCACCACACCTATCTCATTCTGACTACCAGCACCTGTTAAATCTCTACCAAAAAGGCAATTATTCATAGTGGTCTGAGTTGCCCCATACGCATTATCTGAAACGTCTTCGTATGCTGGCCAAGATACCTGTGCAGTGTAAAAGAATACCTGAAGCACTGGAATCAACAACAAATAATGATAAATAGTTACCGCTTCCAGAACCTTCCCTTCTGTGCTCTTCCTTATCAAAACGTCTACTCTTCCAAAATGGCAAAAGGTGTCATGCTCATAGACTCCTAGATCAGTAAAACCTGCAGCTTTTAAAAGTTAGGCCTGATAGATGAAATCAGTGTAAAAACATCAAACCTAAATTTTGTAGAACACGTTGGATCAAACTAGCAATTTTATTTTCAACGGGGAAAAAAAAAAAGGTGAGAGATCAATATACCTTTCACCACCTGAAACTTGAAAAACAAGCTCACCATTTCCCAGGGATGAGCAGCAAATTCATTATTGAAGCCAAGTAATTTTGATCTGTATCTTATTTTTATGTAGCTTACAAACAACACAGTGGATAAAGGTAACCTAACTATGCAAATTCACGCAAATTTCCAAATTTAGGGGGAGAAAAAACCAAGCACAACTATCTCTAGAAAACTACAAACCTTCAAAAGCCCTCAGTTTTCCTAAGCTGCAGAATCAAATGAGAAAACATTGCTGGGTTTTTCTCTCTTTACAGAGAACCCTACTGGCATCAACAAGAAAATGACAGAAGCTGTGTAAATTTCACTCTGATTTCCCACGTGGGAAAAGAGATCTACCAAGGCAGGCACTCAACATCACTCATATAGAGGAGTCATACATCTGAACAGCCAACCACCCAAAAGAGACTTGAGGAGAAACAACAAAGGAGAGATCTTCCCTCTTCAAAGCAGCAGCAAAGTGGAAAAGAAAATTGCCCATCTTCCTCCATGTGACCGACCGGCCAAGACCAAACTGAAGAGACATTTACAACAAGGATCACGTTAAAATAATTGAGCAGGAATATCATGGTAGCAGCAATTAAGTATTCTTGCTTTCTGTATGTGCACTCCCACACCAAGCTGAAAATCAACCAATAATTGACTCAAATGCTCGCTTCTGTGGTGTTATTTTGATCATGCATCCTTCCAGATCTAAGCAAGTTGCAGTCTTTCGTCACCCAGTTTTGTTTCTGAACAAAATCCGAGTGTCTACTCTTCCCCAGCAAGGTATGTGCACCTTGGGATAAAGGCTACTATAGAAGAACCGCTGAAAGATCAAGACAACTGAACACAAAACACATAATCCCTTCAAAATTTAGTTTTACGTATATGTTAACTATCTTTCTACATGTATTTTCTAATTTGAAACATTATTCATATACAGACAGTCTCACTCGCAAATGCCTGCAAAAGTCCTGTTTGAAAAGCTACAGAAGACTTGTAGAGTGTGGTCCTTCCCTCACCAAGATGAAAAGTTTACAGTCTTTCACCATACAGTGAAATGTTAGCACATCCAAAATCCTAATCTGCATTAATCCAAGTTTAAGGAGTAAGGGAAAAAAATCAAAAAATATGTCTTTGCTGTGAAAAGATAAAAGAGGTTGTTTAGAAAATTTTCAGTATTTTTCATTTTACAGTGTAGATGAGCTTTATTGGGCTCTGGCAGAGCACAAGTGGTGGAACAGCTACCATATAATATAACTTTCCTGTTCTTTACATGATAGGGATGCCTTGAACCTAAAATTAAGTCACAGCTGTTCAAAAACAGGAGAAAGGGGCACAACAATACTTAATACTTGTGATTTTTCTCTTTCATCTTCTTCACGCTTCACAGGTATCAGTGCCTTCATTTCTAGTGTTTTACCTCACTTGCAACAAGGTTTCAACCTTCTTGCATAAAATTACTTGCTATTTTTTCCGAATTAATCTGTCCACACTTCACATGTGCTGTTAAACTACATAATACTGACAATATATCCCAAAGGTCAGAAAGAAGGGACAAAGAGAAAGATCACAAAATGAATGCCATCTTTGGAACTGAAAATTTGCCAAGGGCTACTATAAATGACTTGCAAAACTTGTTCATTTCAATAGAAATTATGTAACCGCAAAGAACATAAAATACTAAAGGCAGTAGAGAGTGAGGTACCATGCTACAAACATATTTGGCACTGTACCGGTCTGTAAAATACATCACATCCTTGATTGCAAACAACATCTGAACAATATACGTCTTTTCCACACTTGATAAATACTCTTTTCACACCCTAGTCCTGTCACTAGCATACATCCTCAAGGGAAATAAAGATGTTCCATGTAATTAGGCCGCCCAAACCTGAGATAGTGTATTTAAAAAAAAAAAAAATCCTTAATTATTACAAGTATATTTCAGAGATTATATACTGACTACAAATTTTAGATATTTAAAACCTTGAGGAGATATGACAGAGTTAAGTTACATGCTCTGTTCTAAAAAATTTCAAATTAAACATAATTATAATCCTGCTTTTCTTGATTAAATAAGTACTTAATGTATCAGTCAAACATGTATTTTCTTTGTGGTTTTCAAATTAACACAATCTCATGCAGAAGTTGGAGCTGTATTTTTGTAGAGATATTTTAATTTGACTGCAACTTTTCTGACCAGAACAAGAACTCATGCATCACCTTGGGAGAAGCGTTCTATGGCTGTAAAACAATGTCACAAGAAAGAAGAAAAAAAAGTAATCCCAGCTTTTTTGGATGTCAGAAAGAAAGTGCACAAAAACAGCAATGACGTGATCTGATTTCCTGAGAAACTTTAAAAGATGTAATAAAAAAAATTTGGAATGTAGACTATATAATGGCATTAAACATCATAAATCAAGTTTTTTAGGTTTTGTCTTTTTCTTTTTTATCAGTAACAAAAAGGATATTTAGGGGGGGTGGGAGGGAGATGAGAGAGGAAGACAGTGATTCCAAATCCCCACTTCTGTTTATCTGTAAGTAGATGCTACCAATAAGTTCCTGATCTGTCAAGTCTATTATTTAAGAACAAATCATTTCAGTATTTTGCATAAAATAACCCATACATGAGGAATTCACATTTCCAGTTGTTAGTTAAAATGACTGTATTTAAATCGAACAGCACCACCTAGCAGGCCCCCATAACTTTACTTAGGAGGGCAGTTGCTACTTGGCAATAGGTCAGTTTGGCAGGCTTGCCCTGAAAATTATTAAGCATTTTCATACCACATAAAATATTATGTGCTTTATGGCAGCAAGAAGAAAAATCTGTTACAATGAGAGAAGACGACTGAAGAAAGTTTAAAGTTTCAGCCCTAGAACAGTTGTGTCTGTGGCTTGTATTGGGTCATTTTTGCAAAGCAGAGTTAAAAGAACATGATCAGATGAACTGATCCAACAAACAGCAGCCCCAAAGACCTGTTTCATCTCATCCCACAGTGCGGTTCTGTTGTGCCCTTCAGGAATTTGCCAAGTATATTGACAAACACCAGCAACTGCAGAGCACGAGACGGTTTAATTCTATAATTTTGCTAAACAACGCTTCCACCATCCACTTAAGCATTCCCTTTTAAAACCATTCTCACACTGGGAGGAAAGCAGTGTCACTAGCTGATGACATTCTGGTGCCAAAGTTGTGTCTCCTGTTCCATCTTGGCAACTAACGTTTTGCGTCAGTGCTGTCCCCTACCTGCTCTCCATTGCAAAGTTAGGCGCAATATTCCCAAACAGAACAACTCCTTAAATTTCCCCTAGCATCTCCCTCTTCTGTAGCAACAGGGATGCCTGGCGCGCTCCTGCTCCAGGAAGCGTGCGTGCCAGTCTCTGGAATTAGGAAGTCTCTAAATTATCGTAGGGGAAAAAAAAAAAAAGAAGAAAAAAGAACGAATCGAACAACAACACAAAAACTTTTAGGTGAAGGTTCAAGACAGACTGCCTGGAGGGAACTCATCGGAGTTCCGAGCCTGCTGTTAAAGGCAATTCTGGAGCAATGTGATTTTTTCTGGGCATAGGTACTAACCTGGTTTCTCGCCGGCGGTCTCCATCCCTGGAGCCCCTCATCAGCCTCACCCCGACCTTCCCC
>NW_009719801.1:0-30631 GCF_000703405.1 Apaloderma vittatum
GTCATGGGCTGGTCTTGATGATCTCAGAGGTGTTTTCCAGCCTAAATAATTCTGTCATTCTGTTTTTTCCTCTTCTTTTTTTTCTTTTTTTTTTTTTTTTCTGATGTTCTTTTTGTAACAAGTGAAAAACTGTCTCATCCTTTTGATGATTACACTGAAGTAGTCAGTGATGGAGACTGTAAAACATCCAAGTAAAAATTGTAATGGTTGATTACACTCACCTTTAACAATTTTCCCCATTGCTGCCAACTTGAATTTCTCTGTGAAAAGCAGTTCAGCAGTTAGTCAGGAACACATGATTCATAAGAGGCAAAAAAGTTTTAAAGTGCTGATTCCACCTCCTCTCCCAGGATCTTGACAGTAACTTCCAAAGGTCTTGTATCATTTTGTTTAATCTCCAGCTACAGTGACTTCAAGAAGTATTTCAGTGCCATAGGAGTGGATCAATAGGTAGAAGCTGCTGGAGAAAGGTTTTTGCTTATGTGGGTCAAACCTAAAAGCCAGGCTCGTAGACCATTTTTCCCACTCTGTAGTTTACTTATTTCAGATTGCGTGAGGACATCAAAACTACTGCTAAATAAGCCAAATGAGAAAGATAAAGGTGATGGCCTGGTTTTGGGGATGGCATAAAAATGTAGGCCAGTTTGAAATCATAGAATCATAGAATGGCCTGGGCTGGAAGGGACCTTAGAGATCATTTAGTCCAACCTCCCTGTTTTGGGCAGGGACGCCACCTCTCGACTAGACCTGGCAACACATGGGGACCATGTTTTACTCGATTCACTTGAAAATGGGTTTTAGTGAATGGATTCCTTAATATCTCAAATTGCAACATGTTTAAAGAGCTCCATCCCTTGCAACTAATTAGTTGTATGAAATAACACACACATTCATATATTTTTAAAAAAATTATTTAAAAATAATTTTAAATGCTCTTTTTGATGACACATATTGTGAAACTTTTTGTGTCATCACATTATAGAGTCACCTTATAGAGTAGATTCTTCACCTGAAAAAAACCCAACACCCTACAGTAGGTTCTCACTTTAAACTTATTTTACATATAATCTATCTTTATAAGGATCTTTAGATTGCAAGTTTCAATGTCCCGTAATAATGTGGAAGTGAAAGGATAGTACCAGGAGCAAAAATACACAATAATTTAACTTCCTTTGAATAGATATTTTCCCTTTGAATAGGTATTTTAATTATATTGATTTAATGCTGTCATGACTCCAGCTCAGATCCACTGTACATTTAAGTTCAGGAGAAATCAGGATTTACTATTGAATCACACCGACAAGATGTGTTAGTGGCTAGACAATTTCCTCATGGCAGTAGCAGCTTGAGTAAAGTCCTGAATGTAAAGGGCAAGGTCCATGTACATTGTATGTAGCAATCCCTTCACATTCAATCACAATAAAATGGCTGCCTGCAAAATACACAATTGCTTTTGGAAAAATCCTAAAATACTGCACCTAAACCCCACCTTTTTCTCCTGCCATGCTTTCCAGAAATATATTTTTCTAGGTGAACCATTAGTTGCTTTGTATTTCTTCCTAATTTCATTGCAAAAGAATGAGAAGCTGAAATGCATTAAGAAAACAGATAGTTACTTTCACAACTTATTTTCCTGGTTGTCATAATTACTGTCCTACATTAATCTTAAGCTTAATATATTTGTGGGGGAACGGAGTTTTTTGTTCCCTGTTTATCTGTCACCATACCGTGAATATAACAAGAGTGTTATCAGGAGGGGGCAGATTTGTGATGTATACAATTTTAAAACACCTACATGCTATTGAAACAGAGCTCCAGTGACTAAGCAGGTCAATTCAGATCCTCTGGGATAAATGTGCGGAAACTTTTACTCTGTCATATAAGGACCGATTTTTGTGATAGTCATTCACACCTACATAAAAATCCTAGTTTTATATAGTGATTGCTATGGCTCAAAGAGTCACAGAGGTTAAGTTTATGTCAATGCTTATTCACTTCCCCTCCTCTACCCAGTTGCTCTCTGCACTAATTAAAAATAACCACAAAAAAAGCACAAGAACAACAAAAGCCAACAGTAAACTCCCTTTTAGCAACTACACAGGAATAACACAGAAAGGGCAGTCAGGGCAAACAGCAGTCCCTTTAATCCTAGAATGGGTCAACCTGCATCCAGGACATGCAAATGTTCATGTCTTGCTAAAAAAAAAAAACAAACCAAAAGTATTTTGTGGTGGCCAGGAAATAATCTAGTCCCTATTAGAAGTTTAGAAAGACCAGGCACTGCTATCATTGATATTGAACCAACTCTCAAGTCAGGAAAAATGGGCTGAGAGAATCCACAACCTCACTGTAAAACGGAGGGTAGGGTTGCAGCACAATATTTTACCTCAATAAAACTTTGACTTTTTAGCTGAAAAATAACATCCCTGAAATATGTTGACAGGATATGTTCCTGTAATGTCTAGTGGGAGTATTGTTTAGGACCTTTTTTTTATGGGCTAGTCTTCTCAGAAACTGTTTTTCTTGTTTCCAGCCTTCCCAGTTTTATGCACGTTACATTAAAGTGGATTAAGTCTTTATAGGGAACACAGTGATGGGCTGCAGACAAGCAAAAACTCCTTGAGATATACCCCAAGTGTGTACTTAATTCAGGATATTTTAAATTTGGGGGAA
This sequence comes from Apaloderma vittatum, assembly GCF_000703405.1. Taxonomy (NCBI): domain Eukaryota; kingdom Metazoa; phylum Chordata; class Aves; order Trogoniformes; family Trogonidae; genus Apaloderma; species Apaloderma vittatum. The sequence continues at coordinate 2,674 of NW_009719801.1, forward strand.
AATATTTTTTTTAAAAAAACTCTAGTATTTCAATGAAAGAACAGAAAAAAAATTGCATCAAAACATTTTGACTGACCATAATAATGACTGTTACAAGGATATGTAGTGTGAGAAATAAGCTGAATTTAACACAAAAGTTGTGAAATCAGGGAGAGCAAACATTGTACCAGCTCTGACAAAGAAACACTAACCACTGTAATAAATTGCATATGGCAACTTGATTCTCCCTTCCTTTCAATAAATGGCACTAACAGTGATGTCTCTATTTAGACCAGAGCCATCAAATGGGCAGGCTGAGAGGAGGTAAGGAGAGTGGATAAGCCAAACTCTCACTACCTACTGGAGATTATTGGGAAGAAAATCCGCAGACTCCTCTGGGGTCTGGACCTAACATGAAAAATTTCTTATCACAGAACTACTGGAGATTGTCTATCATTTTACGATGAAAGAATGAGGCCCTTTTTTTTTTTCTTTTTTAGCCTGGCAAACACTTTAGCTATAGGGACTGAAATCTGTAACGTACTGACAATTCTTGTGCTAATGGATGCTGAGAAAGTGATGTTAGTTTTTCACTCCTGAGAATTTCTCTTTGAAACTTAGCTGCATGTATTATTATGACTTTGATATGCAGTTAGTTTGTAATAATGTAAATTCATTAACTGAAGTTACTTTTTATTTACATAATTTACAATATGAATAATGACTATGCAGTTTATGGCAAAGTATATTTAAGAACATATTTTTAGTAGGATTTCAGCTAGTTTGGTATCCATTTAAGTGATGAAAGGCATGCACTTGCAGTATAAACAAATAAAGAATATTTTTATGGTGTCGTTTCCGAATTGAAAAGACTGTTCAGCTGAAAGTAAATTTCAGTTAATAAACCTCACTTCCACTTCCCTCATGTGGAAGAATGACCTAGAAAGAGCACTGCTTATATTTGGCTGCTGTAATACCATACTACAAATTCAGAATGAAGAGTTCATTTCACATGAAATAAGAAGCTTTATTTCCAAGGAATTCAAGTGCCTCTAGTGTTACATAAGTTAGGACACTACACCCTGGACACTAGGGTTGAAGTAACTCTGCTGAGGCTTGCTTACCACTGTTCTATAATTACTTGGCAAATAAATTCTACGTTTATTTCAAGTATATGAAGGAGAAGCAGATTCATGAATAGATAATAGAGAAGGCATACATTGTCTGAATGCATTAAAAAAGTGTTCTTAGAATACTGTTTTATTGAAAGTGTGCATTTGAAGATTTTAGATCATTCCATTAGCAAATCAACACATTATGTGCATTACACTTTTATTAAATTATTATGCCTCAGCTAAATAAAGGCCCTCATCTCTGATGCTTCTCTTTTATGAGCCTCCTACAGTAATGTGCATAAAAGTGCATGGGAATGAAGGAGAAAAAGAATTCTTTGTACTTTCAGTGTTTATTGAACAGCACTGGTTTTGGGTCATCACTAAGAGTAAGCACAATTTGAGCACTAAAAGCATAAGCAAAATCTCTCTTTTGAGAATGTTCTTTTAAGACTTACTAAGATTTCCTTTAGCATTGTCTAATTAGCCCTGCTTTTTGACACAGCATGAAAAGAGAATACAGAGTTCTCAACCTGTGGGGCAGTGTGGGGCTGTTTCGTGAGTTATACATTAAAAATCAACAAACTGCAACAAGTAGATTCAGCATTCAATGACAGGGAAATCCAGAAATGTTTGAGAGGGGAGAGACAGGAGCAAAGAAAGTGCAATATAAATCCTCTGTCTTTAGTTTGTTTCTCCCTTCTGCAGTTTTCTAAAAATTATGAAGCAATCATTAGTTATCAAATTGATTTTTTTCCCATGATATAACTATTCTACTTTTGTCAATCCAGACTCTGGCTTCACATCAGAGATTTGTAACATATGGAGTCTAAAAGTCTTGACTAAAATCTAGCATCAATACATACAATCTTTTTTTTTTCAATAACAGCTAAATGTTATTGCAAAGTCTATATTAATATAAAGGTAAAGCAGTTTGCAAAAAAATAATATGTCTGGAACTGATTTAGAAATTTTATACACATATATTCTTTATAATGCTCATTAAACAGCGTAGTATGTATTTACTGAACTACAGCCTCTTCCGCTTAAGTTAGCACTATTGAACTAAAAAAATCTTACTTGCATACTCAAATTTTTTTGGCTGCGTAATCTTAAAACTGTATTAGCATCTCTTCTTTTCTTTCATATAAAATGGGTAATGTTGCACACATTTTATAAAGCAATCTATTTAATTTCCTAGTTCCCTGTCTTCAGTCTCATATCAAGCCACCAGAGCACCACTAATGATGCCTTTGCCTAATTAGTGGGGCCTGTACTAGAATAATCAAGGGCACTGTGTAATAGTGCTTGCATTTCTGCTGGGAAAATTGGTTCTGAACATACTGAATTCTTATGAAGCAGTTTTCTTTTTCCTAGCTATTGCTTTACTTTTGTAAAAAGATAGGTTTTCATGCACATTCATATGTACAAATTTACATTTAGGAACGGTCATACTTTGTATATTTAAAATGTCTTTTATCAGTAAAATCTAATAGTAATTATGTTAAAATAGCTTTTTTCATCTCCATTATAACATTTATACAAGCATTAAAATATTATTTAATTAGAACTGTACTTCAGACTGAAATAAAATTTTACATTGTACAATTTTTCATGTGGTTTATCATTTATGCACAATAGTTAGTGACACAGTTTTGGCAATGGTTGCTACTAAGCCAACTGAAAATATACAAAATACATCTTCTGTTTTACTGATCAGGTGATATATTAAAATAATTGTCCTCATCTACTGGATGAAATTTTCTGGCCTGTATTATGGAAGATGTCCTCACAGATCCACTGGATGCAGAATCATGAATCCAAACTCAATTTGAGCTCTTCTTCTACCCAGGACAAGTTACGCTTTTTTTTAATAATTGATTAAACAGGTCGGTGCATATATTATGTCATCCTTCTTTCATATTTATCTCAGATTCCCCTGTGCTAGTGGATCCATCAATGAATTAAATGATCCCTCAGTAAATCGAGCAGAATCAGCAAGAGATGTTACCAATATTATGCATGACTCTCTGCTAAAACATGCACTGAACACTGTAGCAAAATTTGCAGTGCTACCTGCAGAAATAGTAATGAATTTAAATAATAAGATCATAATTTAGAAAAACTGGTATCTATGTCAAAGTAACTGACATCAACTCTGCTGACCTAAGATGTTCTCTCATTCTCTTATGTGATGGTTGTAGCCTGTGTCCTACAACAAAATAAGCCTCAGTTATCAAAGCTTCATCTTGTGCTTTGCTCAAGATTGAATCTGATTTCCACTAAAATAACAATTATGATCACAGCAATAGAAATAAAAATAATAAAGCTCTCACCTCTAGCGTACTTGAAGAGGTTGGCCCCATAAAGAAACATATTTCAAGAAAGACAAGTCACCTTGGTGCAATTATGCATTAAAGCATGTTTTAAATTTAAAATTTTCTGTGACTTAAAGATACATTTATTCTTGAACATATATTTTGCCTTTACATTTCCCATGGACAAGTATGCTCTTCCTTATCATACAAATATCACATTTAGGACAATGAAAATCAATGAGAATGCAAAGGTGCCGAACATCGCTAGTAGCTGCTAAAAGTCTTTTATATAGGCGTTCTCTTTATTGGTGAATGTAGGACTCAAGTTTCACCTGACGGGTCTAAATGTTTTTCCATAGTAGGAGGATCAATAGGTAAAATGACTAAGTAGAATAGCAGTTTCTGGGACACACTATTCAATATAGTATGTTGATATATATTTATTTTTAGTGGTAGAATGTGTCATCACTCTTACCTTTATATACATATACCTTAACCTTTTTCTTTTAGAATTAATACAATATGGAAAAGGGTATTTTGTTTACTGAGCCCTTGTAATTCCTTACATGGGTTTCTCAGTGTGTGTGCTTACAAATTCTGCAGGGATGACTAGTTTTTATGGAAATATATCACTGAGAAGCCAACATGCCAATTTCAAATACTGGAGGTGCTGTAAATGAAAGTGAGAACAGTAGCTATTTTAAATAATTTCGCATTGCTAAGCTGTCTCACACCCTAAAAGGATTCTAAAGAACATTTTGCCCTAGAATAAGTCATGTTGTTTGTTGCTTTTCTATGAAAAATTAAAAATTAAAAGTTTAACCTTTTAATAACTAAAAGTGATTAATAACCTTTCTGGAAGATGACACTTCTAATAATGTTATGCCCTCATTTGTCCTGGTGAGCTGAATAATGTGATTTGCAGAGAGCCATCTGAATTTGTCCAGATGACATGATAGCTGTCCAGTTTATTCAAGTTTCCACCCAGTATATGGTTAATAAAACACAGTTTCTAACTGCTCTTTCACAGATCAAAATACATACACAGATATCTAATTTAGTCTGTATTTACTAATTATTTATGCACTTATGCTTGTGCATGAATGCAATTTCTATGTCAAACTTTCAAAATCCAGCCTGAAAGAGTATTGAACCCATGCTCTATGACATTAGACTCCATGGCCCTTGATATTGGTGGGGAAAAAAAAAAAAGAAATATTAAAACAATAGGAAAAAGGTATCTTTTCTCAGCACGCTTATTAGGATTCAAACCAATGCATGCCAGACTAGCCTCCATTTAGTCCAACTCAAATCATTTCTGATAGTAAAGTAAGACTCTTTCAGTCAGGAAATCCACAATAAATTCTTCACCCAGCCCACCCCAAATCCACTTTAATTCAGTGTCCCAGAGAAGAGGCATGAGACTAGTGAGGCTAAATAAGAAACGTACCTGGTTTCCATGGTTTTGGTCTGAGGTGTTTTCTTTATATCTTTCAAGAACTTCTACGGTTTGTTTCCTGGGAGCTTCATGCCAACTTTGTATCAGGATTTATGACAGTTAATTTTTTATATCTACCACTTTCTTAAGCTATGTGAAGACATGGGAATGAAATTTGGTCTCACTGAAATCTCATCCAAGAGCTCATGAACAGTTTTCTTCAGAGTTTAGGTGAGAAATCTATTTCAAGAATGCAAATCAAATGGTTTTTGAGACAGTGAAGTCCTCTACCTCTGATGGAAGAGGATTTTTTCCCATATTTATTCAGCATAGTAATCACACGTAGTTCCAAAACATGCAATGTCTGAATTGTTTTTAAAAATTTAATAGCAATTTTTTGCAAAAGTCAATAATTAAAGGATAAAATGAAACACAAACAACAATAAAAAATCACACTTCTAAAATATGTGAAGAATAAAATATTAGTCAAGGTGCATCTGAAGGACAAAGCTGTGATCATGAATTATTAGTACAAGAAAAGCAAAATGCTCACTTTTCAATAAAAGGTCAATTCAGCAATTCTCACAAACTATCACAAAGCGACTGCCATATTTCGTATTTTTTGATGTTTCCAAATCAGAAGCAACAGGACTGAAACCTCTTTTCAGCACAAAAGGATGTTTATTTTGCATCATAATTTCTCTATCACTTCACTAAATCATAATACACAGGGGAAACAAAATGATACATTAAAACATAGAACAAAGGCTTTGTTCAAAAAAAAATTGCATTTTGCTAAACATTGACTTCAAACATGACTAAGCTTAGATGCTCTGTCTATCTCTGTTGATTGTACAGGGAACCTAAGGAGATCAGTTTTATAATTGAAGGCACTGAGCTAAGTGTCCAAGGTCTGAGCAGGAACAGACTACCTGTGCACAACAGCAACAATGCAGTCAGAAGGATTCTTGAAATAGGCATAAACTTTATGACCATTTTATGTCCAGTTTACATCCAACTTCAAAATGCAGTTGTTTTTAAACAGTTAGCTTAAGTATCTTCTTATACCAAAACAGCATTGTAAAATTCTTTAGAAGAGGTTCCAGGGCGATCGGTTTGTCGTTTTGTTTTGGTTTTTTTCCCCATTTTACTGGACTCCTATTGCATTTATATATGAGCAGAGGGAATGTGATACTCTCATTGTTTGTCCCAATATGTTTCACTTCAGATAGAATGGTACAGAGGTCTATACTGAAAAGAATTACTGGTGGATACAAACAAAGAATTTTTGGCAATAAATCTTTTGTAACATAAAGCATTTGCAGGAAACTGTATTTTTACCAGACTCCCGTCAGTGGTGTGTCAGGCCATAGGTTCACATTAAACAAAGAAGGCATGCTTTACGGGCTATTGAATTAAACAAATTTCTCTGTACTTCAGTGGTTGTGAGTGAATACAAGATGACACAGAAGAGGACACTAAGCAGATAGTAGAACAGCTCTAATTCAGCTGAAATGCTAGGGCAATGGAACAAAATAAATGGAGACATGGACCATGTCTGAACCAGATGTGAAGTACAAATCACATTAACTTGTTTATGGAGGTTAGTCTACTGTTGATGCCTCCTGATTTCAATTTCTTAGGCAGTGAAAACTGTACTGTTCAGCTCTGTGGCACCCAATATAAAAACGACATTAACCCATTTGAGTGAGTCTAGAGGAGGGCCACAATGATGATCAGAGGGTTGGAGCGCCACTCTTACGAAGACAGACTGAGAGCATTTGAGTTGTTCAGCCTGGAGAAGAGAAGGCTCTGGGAAGACCTTACAGTGACCTTTCAGTACTTAAAGGGGGCCTATAAGAAAGATGGGAAAGGACTCTTTATCGAGGAGTGTAGTGATAGGACAAGGGGTAATGGTTTTGAAATGAAGGATAGATTTAGATTAGATATTAGGAAGAAATTATTTTCTGTGAGGATTGTGAAACACTTGAATAAATTGCCCAGAGATGTTGTGTAAGCCCTCTCCCTGGAGACATTAAAGGCCAGGCTGGATGGGGCTTTGAACAACATGAACTAGTGGAAGGTGTCCCTGCCCATGGCAGGGGGGCTAGAACTAGATGATCTTTAAAGTGCCTTTCAACACAAAGCATTCTATGTTTCTATGATTCAAAACATTTGTAATGATTTTGAGTACAGTAGTGCATTATCAGAATACTGTAATTTTAGAACTTGTAATTCTATTATGCCTCCCGAGACGAAATTCCTGACTAATTATCTACAATTCTGATTTTAATTAACTAGTCCATGGTAAATTGTTTTACATCTGAAACTACTTTCTTATCTGTAAAAGAGAGTGAAGTGACATTCTCAGACTTTGTTCTCATGTGTGGCTGAAGACACTGAAGAGAATTAGACACACCTTAGATCTACTGTCAAATACTTGAGATTAGAGCATTTTTAAATGCTCTGTAGCTACAAAGAACAATTCTCTGGTTAAATCCAGTGTATATCTACTGTGTATCTACTATAAAATTGACATTTTATATTTTGACAATGCCTTTTTTTTTAATTATTATTAAGCTAGATTGCTTAGGGCTCCTCAAAAACTGTAGGAGAGCTCCTCTTTAAAACTGCATGAAGTAACATGGGATCTAAGCCATTTTTATATGTCCTAAAGGTGCTAGTACTTTTTTCTATTATTTCAGAAAAATTTCAGATTAAACATTTTTCTTTTCTTTTTGTGAAAACCCATTCTCATCAAATTTTCAGTTGTTAGGATTCTCAGGTCTAATATTAATACCTCATATTTCTAATTAGTCCCTCTTGTTCTGACTAGAATTAATATGTTAGACCAGATAAACATAACTTGACTTGTCATTTATTCATTCTCCCATCTCCCTTTCAAATGACTACTCAAATATTTCCAAAAATTATGATCACTTTAGTAAGACAAGTAAACTTTGCTCAAGCATCCTTTCTCTCCCTTTCTTTATTTTTCTGTTTTTGGAAAAGTTCTCCAAAGCCTTTTTGTTGTTCCTAATGAAAAACAGATGCGTTTCTAAACCATCTCTTCTTCTCACCTCTAGTGAGACAAAAAATCTAGTTTAAGAAGAAAGCAAAAGGATCCATCTTTGATTGGTGGCTTTCTTGTGTTCAGGATGTGAAACCAGAAATAGCTCATCATTTTATGGGAATTTGAAAATCTCAAGATCTATAAAACTTAACTTTTCTTTCCAAAAAGGATCTCATGCACTTTGGTTTTTAAAAATAGGTTTTGATTCTTTTTCCAGCATGTGTAAGGAAGCCCCCATGCACAATTTATCAGCACTCACACAACTATTCCTGACAACTTTAATGGAACGAGACATGTGGGAACAGACCTTGTGATCCATTTGTAAGTGGTTATTGTGAGTTTTTTTTCTAATGTTGATTGAAATTAGAGTCCGTACTGATAGCAGAAGAAAAAACTCCTGTAATTCATTTTAAGTTAGCTTTAAACTAGATTTTTAATTAAATGACCTTATTTTTTTCTGACCTTGACTTGTTGTCTCAGGTAAGAAGCTGTGAGTATTCAGATTAAAGAAGTATATTTTAAAAACAATTCTGACCATCATTTAAATTTTGCTTCACACTCCTAGTCCAGACTCCAAGCTTCAGTATTTTACACAGCATAAGTGAAATCTCTAAATCTGAAAGTCTTTACCATCTGTTCTTTGTCAGAGGCAACTAGCATCAGCTCAGGCTAAAAGTAATTATTATACATGAATGAACTGAAACAAGTTGTTTTTCCACAGGCTTTAGTATTAAATTTATCACAAGCATCAAAAACATTGCTTGTAGAGTACTGTACAAGAATTTAAAAAATTGAACAGAAAATCATCTTCTCATATCCAGCCAAAGATTTTTTATTCATGCAGAACCTAAAATTACCTATAGACTTATTAGAAATACGTAAGAGAAGGTAACTAACTCTTTGTAAGTCTTGAAGGCCATCTCTTTTAAAACATTCAAATCTGACAGGTTATAGTGTTTTGGGGCTGTTCAATAATATTGGCTTTGAAGTCCTTCCTCCTCTCAGTGATCTCATAAATTAAGGCAACAAGCGAGGGCTAAACGATTTGTCACCAGCTGTGCAGGCTTGATACTATTTATTGTCTTCACAAACTTCTGAAACAATAATCATCACTTAATTAAAACAGAATTTTGATCTATCATACCTTGTATATACGAAATCACCGTGCAATATTCGTTAAGCTTTCTGAAAAAACCATCTTACTGGCACATAAAGAAAGAGCCTGTGAGGATTAAGTAAAACTGTTGACTTTAATTAACTTAGTGAGTTCGTTACTAAGACAGGAAATGTACTGAATTAAAGGAAATTTAAATATACTGTGATGTTCATGCATGTCTTTATTCAGAAAGCCCATCATATGAATAATGATCAGGAGTCATTATTAAGAATCGTCTCTTCAGAAGAAGCAATCGCTGTTACTGAGTTTATACACATCACAATTCCTCCATAGGTGGATGAATTAGCCGTGGAAAAGACACCTCAGTGTTCATGTCAGATTGTGTAGGTGTGAATATCAAGGCTGTCGAATGGGAAGAAACAGAGGAGACATGAAAAGAGCTCTGCATCTGGGAGGACACACACAGTCAGGCTTCCAAGGTAATGAAAGACAGATGCCTCCTGTGGACCCTGTGGGGATATTATTTTCCCGTTGGACTGAGATTAAGTTTGGAGCAACCTGCAAGGGCACACTGGCTGTGGAGGTCGTATGTGTTCTCAAAGCATTTTATTTTGATTTGCCAATAGATCAGAAAATTGCCATGTTTAGAAAGCTTTTCTATCTTGTGTTTCTTTTGGCATGTTCTCCTTAAGAAAAATAACAGGCAGATTCCTCTCAGGGCACTGGCTGAATTTAGGTCCCGTCACAAAATATTTAACTTTTTTTCCAGGATGTTATTTACCTTAATTTCAGATATAGCCATTGTGGGATAGCCATAAATCATAAGTCCACATTTTCAGTCCTGAATACTTAAAACTACACATCTTAAAATACATGCCAGTAATCGATTTGCCAAATTAGAGGTCTGTCAAAAAATTCTAATGTCTATTCCTTCAGAGACCTCTTCTGTGATTTTAATTTGCAACCGAAAAGCACAATTAAGGTACTATTGAAGGTTAAGTAAAAGTAATGTCAATAATACCTTCTTCTACAAAAGAGTGAGAAATTGTTTCTGTAGAGTGCTCAAGCGCTAGAATGAACTGTAGGGAAGACATGGGTAACTCCTTAAGTGAGCTTTGAGAGCACTGCAGTATTAACTATTAGGAAGTGAATTTATCTTAAGCTTGTCTTCACCCCTCCCTGTAGATTCACATCTTGACAATTAAAAACTCTGGAGCTTAAGGTGGAAAATGGACCCATCCAATCCACAGGAAATTTATCTTTCTCATGATCCACCTGCATCCCTCCACAGGCAGATAGAACTGTTGTGAGACATGTGAGGGCCAGAGCATAGAGCAGAAAGAGTTGAAAGACCCCGTCTTTCACCTACTTGCTAGATGACAAGCATTGAACTCAGGGTGACGACTGTCACACCTCCTCTCAACAATTGCCAGAGTTGTGGGAAGATGTAACGTGTTAAAGCTAGACTGCCAGAGGGAACTGTGGTTACTCCTTCCCTTTCAGAGGAGTATATGTGGGGTACAGATGTTTTCATATGGTCAGAAATTTGAACTTCTTTTGCCTTTTTTATTATAAAGACTCCATGTACCTGTTCGGGATAGGTGCACCATGGAAAACATTCCTGGGCATTTCTCCTTTTGTACTCATGCAGAAAAAGACATGATTTAGCAGTAGGCACTTGATCATGCAGTCTTGGTCTGCAGTGACACTGCAGAATTTTGACTGACCTTAGCAGGGCTTACATACCAGTCAGGTGAAACTGTTCTCAGTCTGTGTAATGTCAGGGAAATTAAGTTTATTCAGAACTTTCTCATGGTGCTATTAAGTCCTAGGTGGTTTAAAACAATCTTTAAGAGCAGACATCGGCATCTCATACATATTTTCAGCTGGGCTGATGTGATGTAGGATGCAGCAAGTTGAAATGATTTCGACTTTAATACATACTTTCACATGTTCATGTTCCATTGTACCACTTTTTCCAAAAAGGCAATCTTAATAATTAAGTTATCTGTTTTGTATTCCACAGCTATTTTTGGCAACAACAATCTTCTTCATCACCCAAAGCATGGAAGATACGTCATTTTTTCCCATTATGAGAGTTAGAAAAACAGATACTCTCATAAAATAAATGGTTCTCAAAGTGAAATTTTTGCTGAAGGAAAAAAACAAGACACAGGAATAATTCAGTAACAACTTAGCTCAGAACAGCCATTTAATGATCAAACGGAAAGGGCCTAAATTTAGCTTTGCCTACATTGATCTGGACTGGTGAAATCCTACTGTATTCTTTGAAGCATCAGATTGTTTAAAGAAATAAACATACTCAACTAAGATCTGCTTATTACCAAGGCCTATGTTTTCATTTTAAGCACTACCTCTTTCTTTTGTTTGAATAATTGCAACTAATGATATAGCTATAAGATGCAGGTGCTCTTATAAGTCTCATTAAATTCAAACCACATAAATTACTGGGTTTGCATGTGTTCATTTTGTATGGCATGTTTTTGAAGGACTTATTGGAATAGAGTTTTTCCAAGTAATGTAATTTTCAATTTATTTTCATAGAATCATAGAATCATAGAACAATTTAGGTTGGAAAAGACCCTTGGGATCATCGAGTCCAAACATTTTGCATTTTGCGTGACTATTAATTATATCTAGCAGTAGGGACAAACAAAAAGATTTAAAAAGAAACTATAATTGAATTGAACCTTACACATATTTCTGCGGGTGCTAAAACTGTTTGGTACATTCCTGAGAATTAGCTTGATCATGTATTTGCTATTTCAACATCAGATGAGAGTATTTGTTGAAAGTCTTGTTGAAAACATCTGCTGCTCCTGCAGGCATGAATTAAAACTACTGTTGCTGCAACTAAATATAATTTAATATGTTAATATAAATGTTGTATGTGAGCACTCTAAAATTGTTTTTATTTCTGTGTCTTTAAACTTAGAATTTGATTTGTACCAACAGTATTACTTTCATATGGAAATATTATGTTCTAGTGTGCTTTGGAATAATTTAATATTTAGTTTAAAGACTTGTTAGCCATTAGAGAACGACAAGTTTTTCTCTGACACTATAGCCTGCAAGAAAAAATGTGATAACTTGCTTCTGTAATACTTCTGAATGAGCCATGTAAAGAGTTTTGTCTTGAATACACATAAACACAAGAGGCATTACTCCAGAAGATCAGTCCATTAGAATTTAGTCTATTAGAATCTGAAACTAGTACTTTTCATTTTTTGTTTTACCACAGCAAAAGAATGGCTAGAAAATAATAAATTGCCAGAACCATATATCTTTTTATGTAAAAACGTGTTTCAGATTTTCATTTCAGAATACGCATTGGCCCAAAAGAGAAACGCTTTCAAAATGCCACTAATGTAATAAACTCATGTTTAAAACCCGAGACAAAAATTGATAGCACAGGTACTGTTGAACTACCTCTGCCCTGTTCAGCTTTACCTTCTGCTGCATACATTGAAGTGTCCTTGAAAATCTGGTCCACAGTAAACATTTTTTTAAAATGTCAGTAACATTTACGTAGCTTAGCTCCTTGGTTTGATTATATAGAATCATAGAATCGTCGAATGTCTTAGATTGGAAGGGACTTTAGAGACCATATATTCTAACCTCCCTGCCATGGGCAGGATACCCTCAACTAGACCAGGGTGCTCAAGGCAAACTTGCTGAGTGTGTACTTGATTGTCCATGTCACTGACAAACACATTGAACAGCACCGGACCCAGAACAGACCTCTGAGGAACTGTGCTTGTCACTGGTCTCCATGTGGACATCGAGCCACTGACTACAACTCTTTGAGTGTGACCCTCTAGCCAATTCCTTATTATGAGACAATCCACGTGGATATGAAAGATACAGTCTTAAGAAAAATGGAAATAGAACATGATGTATAAGTTACTCTGCCAAGGGACAGCATTTTTTTTTCTGCTCAATATCTGATCTTACAATGCTTCATAAAACTTCCAAAGGACTAATGGATTCCCATAGGTAATAAGGAGAATTTTCTTTCCTTGTTCCAAATGCCAAATACTATTCTTTAATGAAGATTTTAGAAGCATGGTATACAATGAGACATCAAGATAAAAAAAACCCTCTTACACAAAGCAAGAAATCACAAAGAATTACTCTGTAGGGCTGCTCCTTCAAGCCATGGTTAATAACCTGATTAGTAGTAGTCAAAATAAATATTCTGTAGCAGAAGTGCAAGTGAAGATGAAATGCTTTATTCTGAATCTGGGAAACTTTTTATATCATCTAGAGACTATATGGATTCAGTTTTGGTACTGAATGTACTTCGTTCATTAAATACTCAGGTATTCAGAAAAAATATGCCAATGAAAGCATTTTACATATACATAGTTATCACTCTTGGAGGAAATGTTTTGCATCCAGAAAAGAGCTGAATTAGCATGTCTGCAAGACAGGGAAAAGTGACAGATTGTTTTCTATAAAGCAATTGCACAACTCTCACGGGCAACTGTTTGATATGCTACCGCTGCATTGATCCAGGAGCCACGTCACAATCAATCAGGATCTCAGAGGACCGTGAAAGAATTGCAAATGCTTAAGTTAACTAAGCACATAGTAAAAAGTTTTACTGAAATAAAAAGTGGCTGTTTTCAGCTGCAGATACCTACCACCTATTTTTTATCTTAGCTTGCTTCAAAGAATATTTATGTGAGCTTAATAACTCTTTTCAAAATACTGAGATCGTAAACTCTATGGGTGCCGTTCTCTAAAAGTAAACATCAAGTCACATCAGAGTAACAAAATGTGTCAGAACAAATCTCATAAACCATTACTTATTTTATAATTTCCCTCAGAAAAATAAACCTATTCTACACCATTTTTAAACTGAAAATCAAGGTGAAAGACCATTGACTACTCTTGGAGATCAGCAATATTTTTACATACGGGTCGACTCTCCTGTCTCTGTATTACTATTTGCTCTGTGAGCATCACCTTTTTTAGTACTGGGACCTCCTTTGCATAAGTAACATAAAGAACCCCATGTGGAGGTTGCTGTAACTTCTTAGAAGTGTCTGCTCTCATCTCTGTCTCTGCCTGGAGCCATCAGTGTAGACTTTCTGTCCCTTCCTCTTCTTCTCTCCACCTCTCATCCTCTCCCATCTTGTTTTATTATGCCAAAAGCTGGCTTGGGCATATGCTCTGTAAGACCCTGCAAGAGCCTGGCTCTACACAGTATTTTGGCACGAACAACTCAGTCTTCTGTTAGTGCACTTCAGTACTTCTCTCTTTTTTTTCCCCATATTTGTTCTGCTTTTTGTGAAGTAGGGGTGAGTTGCAGGATGTAGGAAGATACTTTGCTATTAATCCTTCCACACTTGTCTATTCACATGTGCCTTCTCTATTACAATTTGTAATGCCATTTTTAGTGAAGCATGGAGATTTTTGTTTGAAATCTTTAATCAAAGTTGCATCTTTCAGATGCAAATTTATTAGAAAAAGAAGCTCTGCTTTAAGTGTGTATATTTCACATTGTAAGGATCTAAACTTCCAACTGCATTTTCTAGAAGAAAGTTCTATATCTCATCTACAGTCCACCACCCAGAACAAGTTATGCAAAATCCTTTCTTGGACATTTTTAAAACTAGAAACTGCCTGATATATTGTTGTAAACTAATTTTAAAAGCTCTCTAGAAATACACTTTGGAAATACAGGAAGTGGTGGCTGTTTTATGGTTTATGTTGAATTTATTAAAGATAATATATACCTGTTGAAAATCAGGCCCTCTCTGCTCCTGCTAACACAGAAAAATTAAGCATAAGGCTTTGCTTGAAGATGTTTGAAACTTGGCCATTGCCTTTCCCTGAGAAAGAAAAAAATACCCAGCTTCAACTTTTATACAGTTATTTTTCCTTGTAACAGCTGACAGACCCATTTGCTTGAACAACTCTCTTCCCTTGGTCTTATTCCCATTTCTAAGATCTCATATTTTCTGTTTTAAAAAATACAGTTTTGCCTACAAATGTCTGTGACTAACATATTTTTTTATAGGTTTGAACAACAGCAATAAAAATGCTTGTAAAGAGAGAGAAAAACCCTGCAGATCAAACATGTTTGTACTAAGTTTCAGCACAAACCTCTCCCTCGGGGCCATTTCACACATATCTCCTGTGTCTCTGCAACAGAGGAAACAACTCTTGGCAATGACCTTTTTGAATCTGTGGGAATCTGAAATGTGCAGCAGAGCATGGCATTTCTCACCAGTATCCTTTTTTCCTGCTCTCAAATGGCTCTCTTCACTGCTTCACTCTTTCTGGACATAGCTGCATCTTCCTCTCCCCCTCACACTCACATACAAACACACAAAGCCTGTGAGAGTTATAGACAAGCTTCTGCAAATTCAGAGACTATTTTCTAACTTGGAATTCAGAAGTAAATACTGCAAACCGTTATTCTTTAGCAAGCTCTGAGCACCTTTTGCACGTTTACATATCTCTGGTACAGTTCTTCAAGAGAATGCCCTCTGATCTACCCATTCTGGAGAGAAGTGCATCTCTACAGTAACAGTGGCACTGAGCATTTTGCTCGTGTTCTATGGCACCACCATAAACATTGAGCAAATATGCATGCTCAGGAAACAAACAGAACCTAACAGCATGGGTAATTGCAAAATTATTTGCAATGGAAATATTTTAAAACAATGTATTATACTAAAAAGACCCCTAGAGTTTAGACTTCATTTGGAAAGCATCTAGTGTGGTGCAGGATAACTACTGCAGACTAAGACACCACAGAAATGCTGAAATGAATCTCAGAATCTTACCAGATATGCAATACAAACAGAAGCTTCTCCAGTTTCCTCTGAAGGAGATGGTCTGAGGAATAATTTACTCTGTTACACTGTGATCTACAGTTCTGCATAAACTAATTTATTCATTTCAAGTTTGCAAGGTAAGACTGAGGACCAATGAAACTGAGTATAACAGTATAACACCGACATTTGTAAGCAATTTGACTTATCTATTACTTTACCTGAAGTAGCCCATCACTTATAGTCTCTCTCTTCATAGTTTATACATGGAAAATAATACTAGATACTCCGTCTAGGACAAGAGGAGAGAAAAATGGGGCCAATGGTAAAAGATCATGCACTTAAAACATCCACCACCCTTCCTACAAGATTGTACACCCTGACATTTGCACTGTATAATCCCAAGAGATCCTGTGATCCAGGAGGAAAATGAAGTGGAAGACCTGATCTTTCTTTTCACCTTCCCTTCATGCCTGGAGACAGACTGAGGCACCCTCTCTGCAGGATACTGACTATGCCAGTGAAAACACTGAGCAGCGTTTATTCCCCTGTGGCCTCAAGCCCTGCCAGATGCTCAGTACTCCACATAGGTGTCGCTTCAAAACGTGTCACATTTTTCTTTTATTTTCCTCACATCTGTTTGTGTACAGTACCCTAACTATAGAAATCAAAGGTCTATCTGAATTTATATATCTTTGTATTAATAGCGGAAGGATGAGAGAGAGGTTAGCATGTCACTTTTTCTTTAAGCACAATGGAGTTTGGCTATATTTACTCCAGCTAAATTAGTATTTCTTCAGATCTGAGCAGCTGGAATGAACAAATGTGTCCTTTTCATGTGATGTTGAGCTGGCCTGAGTTTTAATTTTCAATTTTCAGTAATTTACTTTTGAATTAGCAAGCATTTAGAAGACAAAGTCTTGAATTTCAAATCCTCCTTGCTATGACAGGAACTCGATCTGTGTTCAGCAGTATTTGTTTATGCATGTTTTAGATCCATAGAAGATTTTTCACTCCTCATAATCTGAATTGCAATGTCATAGAAAGGATGGACATTTGATATTCTGGCTCCTATGCATAACACAATCTGGAAATCAGTAAGAAACTCATATACTAAATAGCAAAGACATAACAAAACCATGCCAATGATATCGCCACCTCAGCTGAGCCCAGCCTTCTGGGCTGCTGCCTATCACTTAAGCTCTAGTTTTGAGGGAACCATCTAGGCTCTAGTTTTGAGGAAATTAGCTGACTCCCCAGATGAAGAAAAACAAGACTGCTCATATTCAAATTGTGTCTCTACTGACAATATAGCTGCAACTGACTTGGGGCACTTACCTTTAAGAGCTTGATTCTGAGATTGAGCAGTTACCCCAGAAGACACAGATGTAGGCCAGACAGGAGGCAAAGGAATACTTTACCAATGAACATTTTCTTCTTTCTTATGTAAATGTGTAGACCAGTTGGCTCGTGCCCATCTCTAATACATCATTGATAAGCATCTGTTACTTTTTCCAGCACAAGAATGTCAGACAAGTGCCAAGAGTGTGAATGCCTGCCAGTGTAGATTTGCCAACAGATTATAATTTAATTTTACTTCTGTGTGTTATTTTTCATTGATGCCCATGTAACTATCATTTCTATGGGAGAGGAAGGCAGATCAAGTACACGCCAACACCAGTGCCAAGTGTGATTGCATCTGCATCCTAATAATACAGAGAACTGATAAAACAGGAGCAGAGTTGTAACAAATGATGGACATTTTTATGAATTTGGAATGCACCACAGGCTTCAAATACATAAACATACTAGTCAAAAGTTCTGCAGCATCAACTGGAATATTAAAGCTGAAATTTAGCCACTGATACAAACTATTTTAAATAAAACATGCAAACACCTACTCACATACCCTGATTTTTTATCTTACTAGGCAAATACAATTAATTTATCTTATCACTAGAAATTGTATATTGATCTTAGGAAAAAACCTCTAGTTAACTTGAAGGATGATTTTAATGATATTATGTGCTCATCAGAGCTTAGACAATCACCATCTTCTATTAAGGAAATGGGGAGAAAACCTATACACAGAGTTTTTTTAATATTCTTTATGGGTTGAGAGTTTGTGTTTAAATTAAAGATTGAAAGGAAACATTGAAGAAGACAGAAATAATCCAGTGTAAATTAAAGATGGAATGAAAATGGATAGAAAAGAGTGTGCTGTACTGTCAGGGAAGAAACACTGCAAATAACATTAGTGACTTCTTAATATGTATTGAAAATTAGACATTAATTTAGCAGTTTTGAGACTTTGGTGCCTGCAGAAGACTGGAGGAATGATGACTTGAGAGAGCAGTCTTTTCTCTCTTACCTTAAATCTGTTGAAAACTCCTGAGTGGCTGGAGAGAGAAGAAACACCAACAGCCAAAGACAAAATCCCAGTTCCCCAAATCTTTGTAACATAAATGACCTGAGAGAAAACAGCACATGGTCTCACTTTGGAAAAGAGCTGAGTGTAATGCAAGCCACTTGACTCTGGTGAGCCACGCCATGGACCACCAAAGGACAGGAGACTGACAGTGGGAACTGCTGCAGAGATACCCTGCAATGTCGCTGTGGGCTGCTCTCACTGGCATCTCATGCTGACGACTGGATGTGAAAGCCCTCAGTTCATGGTGCGCGTGTGTGTTCACATTCTTGTGTGCGTTTTTCCTGACACAGCCAATCTCTTGCTTGGACCACTTCAGAATTTGAGCTTTGTGGTGTTTCTCATTCCTTTCCTCCCACTTCTGGGAAAGAGGCTAATCTTCTGACGTTGAGTATTCTGCTCCCTCCCTTCAGAAACAATAAAACATTTTACGAGTATCTTCATTAGGCCAGGATTTATTCTCTGATTTCTAAGTAGTCAGGCCATTGCAGCCTGGCTATTCCTTAATAAAATTATGGGGAAAAAAGGAGGTAGGTCTGATGGCTCTGTGTTTCCGATTAACAGTTTGGATTAACAGTTATTTTGATTAAGAATTGAGAGTATTTTTGCAGAGGTAAAGATGTGTTAAAAGGCAGAACTCTTTTGGCATAGCACACAGTGTAAGAGTTTCCATCATATCACTAAGAATCATAGAATCATAGAATGGCCTAGGCTGGAAGGGACCTTAGAGATCATTTTAATCCAGCCTTCCTGTCACCAGGGACGCCACCTCTCAACTAGATCAGGCAACACATGGGGACCGAACAGGAATCAAATCCGCGACCTTGGTGTTGTTAGTGCTACGCTCAACTGACTGAGCTAACACTAACTTGAAATCGATCTGTTCTGTTGAATAACTACAAGCATATAACATTTGTAAGACATTAATCAGCTATAAATTCCACTTTAAAATATCTGAAAACTTATTTGTGACTCGGTAACAAACAACTAGCATACAGGAAATGAGTGCAGGAGAAAGTTCCTTTCAAATAAAAGTATGTAATTATACTAGTCTCAGCATTGTTCAACGTGGATACTAGCAAGATGGAGTTGCCCTAATGCCGCCCCTCACCTCCCTCGCTAGCTCCCTTGTGTGACTTAGTTACTTGCTTTACCAGGGAAATGAGAGGAATTCATGCATAACCCCTGTGCCTTGGCACTGCTGCATCTGATGCTGAATCTGGCCAAATCTAGGAAGCAGAAGTTGTGCTTCCATAGCAATCCTGCTATATCCTGGATGATGTTAGCCTCTTTCATATCTGGTTTGGCCTCAAAATTTCTTGTCCTGAGTGGTGGAGTCCCTCCCCTCACAGAGGATATGTTTCCATACCCTCCCTGGTCACTCACACTCTCCATTTCTGGGGCATACAGTAAATATGCAGAACACACGGAAGTTAGAATAGGTCCACATGCAGATATTTGCCATAAAAACCGGCAACTTCATATTTGACCTAATTTGCCAGCTGTAACAGAAACATTGCAGAGTGAATGTCGTAGTAAAAAAAAATAAAATATAACTTTCAGCTATCTTATTCCAGGACTCTGTATATTTCCTTCCACTACTGCTTCTCATTATTTTACACACACAAAAGCTGGAAAACAAAAAAGTCTGTTTCAATATGGGGATGAAGCAAATACATTGGTGTGCTCTTTCTCTAAAACAAACTCCATTATTCATCTGGGGTGCAGAAATTTTCACATTTATGAAAGCAAACATTCTTCTGTTGGCTCCATGAGAAGAGAGATAGAATGAAGAGGAATAAGGCAACTGAATAATAGTTTTATTCAATTAAAAGAAAAAAATAAGCAAGCCTGTAGGATATCAAGGATGTTGTCACACCATAGAAAGTTATACATTATGCAAAAGCTTAAGCAGCTCTTTTGCTGTTACATCTGGACAGTAGCAACAAGTTAAGAATAAAAATCAGAAAAAGAAAGAAATATAATCATATGGGAGAGCACTAAGGAATATACTTTTCTTGCTAAAGTAAGTAGTGGCTTAAAATCAGTATTTTGCTATGGTCCCTTTGGGACACATGGGGCCCAGAGGCATATCCTTCGTTATGTAGGACAGTTAGATACCTAAATACTTACCAAAAATCAGTGAGAACAGGGTGCCTTCTTCTGATGTTCCTCTAGAAATCTACCACATTGGAAATGTTTGCTGCTAATGAACCAAATGCAGACCTTAGCTTTTCTGTTCAGGATTTAAATCACTCCTCTGACCTTCTAAACCAAAAATACCAATTTAAGGTAGACTGCTGATAGTGGGAGACATTTCATTAGAATTTCCCATACTTTAAATTATGTCAGTTGTCCTCCTGTAAATTATGTCAGTTGCACCTCCAAGAAGAGTCTAGCTTCATCTTCTCCATATTCTTTGGTCAAATATTTTAAACAGCAATAGATATCTAATTAGGCCTTATTCTCCAGCCTAAATAGCAAGGATGCATTGCTAAATCATGGTCATCTTCCCCACTGGGACATCAAGATCCTTCTCTGTGGAGCTGCTTTTCCAGCCATACTCTTGCATGGGGTTATTGCTTTGTACCGAATCTGAATGGGATGGAGTTAACCTTCTTCCTACCAGCCCCTACCGTGCTGTGTTTTTGATTCGTGGCTAAAACAGTACTGATAGCCCACCAACTATTTTGGCTGTTACTGAAAAGTGCTTGCACATGCACAGCATCAAGATTCTCGCTTCTTCCTACTCTGCCTCACCTACCACTCTCAGGAGTCAGCTGGAGATGGGCTAGAGGTTGGGAAAGGACAAAGCCAGGATAGTTGACTGAATTGGCCTAAGAGATATTCTATACTATACGTCATGCTCAGCAATAAAAACTGGGGTAGAGAAGGAAGCTTTTGTGTTGTGTATCTTTTTTCCCGCAGTGGCTGTTTTTTGGAGACTAGCTGGGCATCAGTGTGCATGTGGGTGGTACTAAAAAATTTGCTTTGCTTGACTTTTTCTTTCTTTCACCTCTTAAACTGTCTTTATCTAGACCCGTAACTTTACCAGTGTCCATTCTTCCTGTTTTCTCTCCTGTCCCACTGCAGGGTAGGAGGTGAGCAAGCAGTTGATTAGGTGCTTGGTGACTCTCTGGGGTCAACCCACCACGTCCATACCAGGTCCACCTTGAACTTGCACTTGTTGAACTTCATGTGGAAGTTCATGAAGCTCATTTCTGTCCAGGTGTCTCTGAATCACAGCTCTGCCTAGCAGCTGTGTGTCTGTGAAACTCAATGATTAATTCTAGAACTCAGGTTAAGATAGATTTGTATGGTCAAACTTGTCATTAACGACTTTTTTTTGGCTAATAAATAAATCAGAAAGATCAATAAATTGAGAGACACGTAAAATGTGTCCAGTAAAATAAAACATGGAAGCACCTGAAATAATTGTTGAACAAGTGAGATATATAGTTTATAAAATAATGAGAATAACACCTTCCAGGTAATGAACAAATCAATTTTCTCAAGATGATAAATTCTTGGCATTAATCACCTTTAGCCAATACCTACAGATGTGGCCTGAAATCAGATGAAATGGAAAATAAACCTATAAATTTAATTATTTAAATGTTGTTTTTCAAGTGAGTCACCTTGTATCTATAAGAATTATTACTTATTTAAGCAATGGTGTTATATGGTTTGATATCCATGGTAAGTATGATTTGGATTTGTGATTCCCTTCCTATATTGCTAGGGGAGAAAACTGGCACTTTAAAACTTGAAGAAATTAAAAGCTCTTTCTGCTTTGAACAGCTAATTGTATCTGATAGACAGAAATACATTAGATAGTGGTTCTGTAAAATCCTCATTTCTAGCTGGTGGTTTGAAGAATATTTTTCACCTAGCATGAAGTGAAACTGTAGCATATGACTGCTATTTTGATATAAATGGTCCCTCTAGTTTTATCAGCCTAGCATGAAGTGAAACTGTGGCATATGACTGCTGTTTTGATATAAATGGTCCCTCTAGTTTTATCATTAATATAATTACTGCTTTGGACCACTGTCTAAGAAGTGAAACTCTTAATAATTTCACAAAAATTAATATACCATGAATTGCAAACCAGCCCACACAACAATGGGAAATCTAATGTGGTTCAACTTCAAAAGAATTTTTGCTTTCTTGGGTAATATAGAACAAATTCTGCATGCACTATACACACCTTCAGGCTCAGAAATGATATTCCTTTGTGGGTCAGGTTTACCAGATTGCAACAGGAATGACCAGAAGGAAAAAAGTAGTGCAACATATGAAAAATTAAACTGATGTTTATTCCAGGACTGTGTTAGAGGCAGCTTCGCCTAGTTTAGGGGATATTAAAAAGTCTTAGTGGGTTCTTGGCTATTAAATCAGCTTTCAAATGTGACCTGTGAAGCTGTACTCCTTGCCACCACTTTCTTACGGGGAGGCTTAGTGTCAGTGTTCATGATCCTCCTTCTCCACCCAGAGTTTTTGTCTTGCAGCTGGAGGACAGTATTTCTGTGGAAATCTGTCGAACATGCTGCAGGTAGAGTTTTTCACAGCAGTACTATGACTTGCAAGGAAAATACAGATTGTTTTGTGTTTGCTTGTAAGTGGCAATGACTTTCAGTATAGACTGGTTCAAGCACCATCAAAACACTGGTTTACTATCATTTTTATTCACAACTTCTGCATCCATAAAAGGCAACACAAACACAGACACCTATCTTTATGGATGAGTGTGATACCTGCTCTAGAGAGATCTACTGAAAATGTAACCATTTATTCACCTCACTCTTCCCAGAGAAGTTTGGTTTTAGGGCTTAGTCCTTGGTGTGTCAGTGAAGTGTGTTTGAGTAGGTTGAGTGCACAGCTGCAATGCAGACATCAGAAGGCCTTCCACACACTGCCCAAACTACAAACCATGAAAAAATGTGTATTCAACCATCTATGTTGATCTGTTTAGGACCTAGACTGATGAATTCCTCTCCCACACGTTGCTGGTGCTTTAACTGAAACTCTGGTAACTCTAGCTCTGAGCAGCTATGAGGCACCTCAAAAGTGTATACACACACATTTGCACACATTTCAACCTTGGAAAGAAACTAAATTTCATTCAGAGATAAGTACAAGGTTGACTGTATTCCTTTATGTTATCTCTGCTCTTGCTCAGAGAACTGAGATGATTTTACTCTTCTTACAGAAGCTTAAAATATTAGTGTTCAGACATGATGAGGAAGACAAAGTGAAACTCAAAGTATTTGAACACTTTTACTTGTTTTACTGAAATTTGTCTATTTATTTATTTATCTATTTCCATTGCTGGTTGCTTGCTATTTGGGAGACTCTCTTGTACATTTAGCTTCCTTGTAAAAATCTTAGCAGTATATTTTAAGAGTTTTTCTATGAATGTGGAGTATCATCTTGTGATCTTAGAAGAACCAAGAAATGTTCTGGGTTAGATAGTAATAAAATGATCTTTTATCACAGTTCAATCTTTTAGTTAAGTCAAAGAAGCTCTCAATTTAAAGCCTCCTAAGACAAATTTCTAGATTTGTGAGATGGCATAGAGCATTAACCATTACCAGTCTTTGTTAAATTCCAGGAGAATTCCATGACAATTCCTACAGGACAAGAATGTTATAAGTTTCTTTCACCATTTTGGATCTTTATTTATCACTTCTAATTGGGCTAAGTTTATAAGATAACAGGCTGTTAGCTTTATTCTTCCCTTACAAAAGATCCAACATAAGTTTCAAAGAATTCTCAGTCTTCTAACATGCTGGAGGCATTTATTTTGTCCCTTACTTCTACAGTTGTGTGTATTAACTCCTTTTCAAAAACGTATTTCATTATGCTGAGCTATGTCTATAAATTGATTTTGGTATTCCTCTCTTTTTAAGTATACCAATGCTATATTTTTTTGCCTTATTGCAATCTTAGAGGCTTCCTAGACCATTTGACTATTTATTTTTCATACCACAATATATAAAATATCAAATTAAGTCATTCTTTATGTTCTTCATTATACCAGAATATTCTAAGAAGCCTGTTATTAAATCTCTGCCTTCTGGTTTTTTCCAGGAGTAGGTCAACATTTCACAGTCACTTTTAGTGATTAGTACAAGATCTAACTGCATAATTAACTCACTAGCTATATATACTCCTACTATTCAGATCAATGTTATGAAACACATTCATAGATAGATGGTCCTGGAAGATAATTATTAGACCTCATACAATGCACTAGATAAAGAAAGAATATAGCACCTCAAAAGGCCAGAGTTTCCTGTTGTAATCTATTCTATTGTGCCTCTAAAAAGGCTCTGAAGAGTCATTTGAACCATTCATTCAAGATGACAGCCTCTTGACATTGGAGGGAAAGGCTGGGATGCTCATGTAGAAAAAGTTACAGAGCAGCATAATGATTAGCTGAAGGTACATTGGTTATCTGATACTGCATCATGCATATTGGGTCTGCTAATTAAAACATTTCACCCATTTTTCTGTCCAACATGAAGCCAACATTTAAATTAGATTAGTAAATCCACTTAGTTTTAAATGAGAAATGTATAATGGTCTGTTTCACATACCCCTCAATAGGTTAAGGCTGTTATCATGGACTTAATTACTTCTCAATATGGGCAGGAGTGGTTGAAGGCTAGAACAGAGTGGAAATATATAAACTCTTGGCCATGTTGCTTCCATGTATTCTTCTCTCAATGACGTGTATGCAGATGCCAGCATGGACACTGCAGGAGGAAGCAGTTTAGAGAGGACTGGAGCAATCTCACACAGGGAGGGGCAGATGCCACTAAAAGCATGTCTTGTGTCGCTAAGTAATTTCAACACCGGGAGAAGAAAGAAAATGAACAGTGAGATTCTGCAGTCTACTGCATGGCTCAACTAGAGAATAAAAATAGCAGTGGAATATTTAAGACATGAGAAAGAAGAAGCAATTCTGTCAACACAGTGTAGAAATTCACAATGTAGACTAGTAATCTCTCTAAACAGTTACTGTAAGGGCAAAGATACTTCAAATGTGACATTCATGTTATGCCATTGCAGATGACATGGGTCAGAGGAACTTTACTTTAGGATTGCCAGCTTTTCCGAGCAGACTATAAAAGTAGTTTGGATGAGTAACTCAGAGAAAGATGGCTGCACTGCAGATTTCTAAAGTCAGAAAAGAAAAATTCCTCTTGGGCTGATGTAAAATGGATTATGATGGAGTTCTATGGAATCTCCATGGCTACAACAATATCCATAGTTTCTCTTCAGGGGAGTGGGAAATGTACATGTAGGAAGACAAAATATGGATGTCTTTGTGGGAATTACTCTGTGTAGATGAGATACTAAGATAATACTGATGACCCTTGTTAAATGTTGCTTCATGAAAATCCGGCAGTTAATTCCTAAGTCACATAAAATGAAGCACCTAATGAGAAATTGCAGTATGAGTTGACACTTGAACTGGCTGAAAAACAACCCCAGCACTAACCTAAATTTTCATAAATACTGAATTTCTTACATAAAAAAATTCTCATATTTCTGAAAAGTACAAAAGATGGATCAGGAGACAAATATTTCAATATGAAAGTAGTTTATTCAGACACTAATGAGAAAAAAATAGAAATTGAAAAAGAAGCTGTCATCATAGGCTTTAGTTTTTTAATGAAACAAAACTCAAAAAAGTCAAACTTTATCTGTAACAGTGACAAGTGATAAAGGAAAATGAACTATATGAAGAAGCATAATGAAAGATAGTGAAATGTACAGTTGCTTATGAATTTTCACAGAAAGGTGAAATATCAAAATAAGTAAAAGTTGGTATTAAAGAATTAAATGTGGTATAACACAAAAGGTAAAAAAGATAAAACTGAGAAACGTCTGTCTCTAAGATATTACTCTCTGAGTTAAGGGACTGTCCTGGATACTCAGCAGATGCTTAGCATTTTATTCATACATTCAGACAGACTGAAGTTCCATCTGCCAGGAAACTGGTGTTCTGTTAATACTATATGCTTTTGTGATTCCAGGCCAAGAAAACAATTACATATTAGTTGATTAGCATAATATATCATCAAGGTTCTACTAGAGAAGAGGGAAGAAAGTAATGGAGCCAATTATTTTGTGTATTAGGGTAGATAGAAAATAGCTGGAAAGGGGACATTATTGGTGAAGATTTAGAGTCACATTTGTTATTGAGTAAGACAAATAGCAATGAAGTCAGTAGCCCAGTTTTATACCGATGAAACTGAGATGGTGGTTTAGGATTCAGAGTCGTTACTGTTGCCTGGAGTCAGACACACAGCACAAAATCAGAACAGATGGCTTAACTGAAAGTACTGCAGTTCATGCACTGAAAATTGCACAACTTTTAGGTTGTGCTCCCTTGCTGTAAGAATCCTATCATTCCCCCTCAAAGGAAAAAAAAACCATAAAGCTGTTTTTCACAACTTCGGAAGAACTGCAAACATTTTCAGATATTTCTGAAAATTGTCACAACCAAAATTTCCTTCCAGAATGATTTTGGTATATGAATGCCAATTCAACCAATTGTCTCTGAGAACAAACATAATCTTTATTTCCAAATTATCATGACATACATTTGATGTGGGTTTTTTGCAGTTAAATTTTCTTACCAGTTTTAAGTGCGTACACAATTTCCAGTTACAACTGTGAATATGTGACTAGTTGAAATTACATCGATTTAAAATTTTTACATGTTGAACATTTTGGGTCATTTATAAGTTATAACTATAAGTGAGAGCTCTGTCCTAGACAGTCTGTCCTAACTGGTATGCAAAGCTGTAATGGCCTCTAGAATGAGTAGCATGTCAAACTCACCAATGGATCACCTTTTTTTGCACAACAGTAAGTGGTGGTGGACTCTTCTATTAACAAAAACCTTTTAGATTGTCCAGGCTATAAAACACAACTCCTAATAAACGTTTTGTACCAGGTTGCATGGCTAAGTTTGGTAGTAGGGGGGGCCACACACGTGGCTTCTGTGAGAAGCTGCTTGAAGATTCCTCTATGTCCGATGGAGCCAATGCCAACTGGCTCTAAGACAGACTCACTGCTGGCCAAGGCTGAGCCTATAAGAGACAGTGGTAGCACCTCTGTAGTAACATATTTAAGGAGGAAAAAAATTATTGCACAATTGCAGCTGGAGATAGGAGTGAGACCATGTGAGATAAACAACTCCGCTGACATCAACATCAGTGAAGAAGGAGAGCAAGCAGGTGCTCCAGACACTAGAGGAGAGATTCCTCTATAGCCTGTGGTGAAGACTATGATGAGGCAGGCTGTTCCCCTGCAAGTTAATGGAGATCCATGGTGAAGCAGTTACCCACATACAGCCTACAGAGGACCCCGTACTGGAGCAGGTGTATGCCCAAGGAGGCTGTGATCCCATGGGAAAACTGTGTTGGAGAAGGCTCTTGGCAGGACCGGTGGACTCATGGAGACAGGAGCCCACACTGGAGTAGATTTGCTGGCAGGACTTGTGACCCTATGGGAGATTGCTCCTATGTTGGAGCAATCTGTTCCTGAATGACTGCATCCGTAAGAAGGACCCACTCTGGAGCAGTTCATGAAGAACTGTAGGCCATGGGAAAGACTCATGTTGGAGAAGTTCATGAAGAATTGTCTCCTGTGGGAGGGACCTCG
>NW_009719801.1:30662-52368 GCF_000703405.1 Apaloderma vittatum
AAGAGTGTGAGGAGTCCTCCCACTGAGGAAGTAGTGGCAGAGACAATGTGTGATGAACTGACTGAACCTCCATTCCCCATCCCCATCGCAATCCACCACTTGTGAGCAGGAGGTAGAGGAATTGAGGAGTAAAGTTGAGCCTTGGAAGAAAGGAGGGGTAGAAGGAAAGTATTTTAAAGTTGGTTTTAATTCTCATTGCCCTACTCTGGTTTGATTGTTAGTAAATTAAACTAATTTCCAAAAGTTGAGCCTTGTTTTGCCAATGATAGTAATTGGTGAATGATCTCCCCCTGCTCTTATGTCAACCCATGAGCCTCTTGTTTTATTTTCTGTCCCCTGTCCAGCTGAGGAGGAGGGTGATAGAGAGGCTTTAATGGGCACCAGGCATCCAGCCAGGGTCAGCTGTAAGTAAATGGCTATAAATAAATAAAAAATAATGAAAAAGAAAGCCTAACCAGGTCAAATAAGAAGTCTGTCTATCTTTCAGCTAAGGATTTCCAATGATATAACAAGAAATAGATCCACTCCTTCCCATTTATGAAGTCTCAATGAGAAGCAGCAACAGAGTACCAACCGTTCTCGTCAGGAGAAAATACTTCCTATTAGAGAAGTAATGTTTGTGGCAGGGAAGTATGTATTTGCTGAATTAGCTTCAATAAAAGGACAGTTGCATCAAGCCATATTAATTTCCGCAGGGTGTTTAACATTTCTGGATTTGCCTTATTGATCTGACAAAATCAAAATGATGTGTAATGAAAATGTGGGTTGAAGTTATTCAGTCTTGGCATCAGAGTAATATTAACCAAGTTTAACTGAAATGTTTCCCTTTATACATAGCTCTTTGATGGAAATATAATCTTGCTATGAACATTTAAGAGCACATTCTTAAATATTTTAAACTGAAATGGCCCCAAACTTACCTGTGGCCTGCATAAGAAAAATTAAACTTTACATTTCTGATGCTTACAGAGAGCTATAATTCACTAACTTCCCTGCCCCTTGGGTAATGCTGTTGTCAATTATAGGCATTTCTGAAGTGTAAAAATGAGGAACACTGTTCCTTAGTACTGTCTGTTTAACTGTCTGAGTAATTCCCAGATTGCTCTGCTGCACTCTAAGGGGACACATTGAATAAACACTAGATTGGTTTTGGAACTGGAGAACAGCCATATAACTGTGTTTGAAGCCAAAAAAGTTTCATTTCAATTGCTGTAATCCTACCTGAGTATTTCGAATGTCTTGCTATAAGTTTTCTAGAGACACTTTTCCATTTTTCTTGAGGCAACAGGTGTAGCTGCTCTGAACATTGGGTCTATTTGTTAGAAAATTCTTGCTAAAACACAACTCTGTTGGTAGAGCTATTTGCAGGAGCAAAAAAAATTGCAAGGAGGCAATAGAGATTAGTTTCAAATATTTCATGTATAACTGATGAAACAGGAGGAATCAGTGATGCATGGTTTTGCAAAAATAAGCAAATACCTCTCCAAATGGACTCCTTCCTGCCTTCATGCATTTTTCACGTCTAAGCATGGGTGGAATCTTCAGCCACAGTCAAGGAATTGAGTGGTGACATACAGGTAGTAAACAGATGCCTGAAAGCACTCCACAGAAGAGATTTTCCTTATTCAAATCAGAGTGAGTTAATAATCTCCTATTATTTACTACTTGTAAAATTTCACAACTACAGCTGTGCCGTAGAAAAGTTCTGAATATGCTTCCTTTTGAATGGTCCTGGCTCCTAAAGTTGTAGTTGACAAGAGTGCTACACCCAAACTTTGAGGCAGGAAAGTGTTTCACGGAGTTTCCTGCACTTCTGGTCCCACGGCTTTGCTCATGATAAGACACGTACCAGAGGGCACTTGTTGCTGTATACCCAGGGTTTTGTCCAAAAAAACCTGAAGCATTGGAGAAAAGCAGGAGAAGGGTGATCAAACCTCAAAAGTGGGATGGTGTAACCATGACTGATCTCAACATTTAATCAGGATCCTTCTGGTGTTTATTTCCATGATAGGAGGCTAGGGAGTGTTTTCAAGTCAACAGTTACCTAATGCATCAAGGTTTTCTCTATCTTTTCTAAGCTGTCAGATAATTCCTCTTCTTTACACAGACACTAGTCTAGCAATGTATGCTTGAGATGCAACAGAGCTAGCCAGCACCAACATCTGCCCTTGGCTCTCCAGGGCAGAAACAGATATAAATCAAAGACAAATATCAAAGGCAATTGCTGGTCATGTTCTAACCAGAGCCTCATTTCTATAGCAACTTTTAACTGAATAGTCAGGAAACAAAAATTCCTCAGCAATAAAACTCTTTCTAGTCTGCCTTCTGTTTTGAACTTCAAATCCTTCTCTCTACCTCAACGATATCTCAGAATTTCAAGTACTGCTCAGAAATACATTCCTTTTAATAGTGAAAGGCTATGTATAATCAACCTACTAAAAAGACGGAGTAAATTCAATTTCAGAGACCTGAAAATTTGGTTCTATGTTAAAGCAAATTACTTAGATATTTTCTTCTCTTTCTGCAATAAAAGTCTTTCACTAACAATCCCAAATCAATACACAGGTGAACATTCCCATGAGTTTAGCAGTATTTTTAGTGTTAGCCAAGGTAACACAATAAAGCTTCTGCATGTGATGTAACCTAGGAAGTGAAGGATGTTACTACATGTTTTAGTTCCCAATATGTGATGAAAACAGAGACTCAATGGATGACAAAGAAAGAGGTATGGACATAAATGACCATCTAAGATGAAAATGCTTTGCCTATTAAGGGAAACATCTTTTCAAGTTTATAATAATTGATCTTTTTTTGAAAATTAAGACAGCAACAACAAATAATTCAGCATGACATTAAGTCTGATTCTAAATCAATAACGATGAATTTAAATATAAATATATATTTAAAATGAAGGCATCACAAATGAAAATATCAATTCTGTCTGTTCTAGGGGGTTATCTGGTTTTAACAAGATCATCTCCTTAGTGCATTGTTCTCTGTATAACTATGTAAGCATATAATAATACTATTAATGTAATTTTGGCAACACAGAGTTTCATGAAAATACTAAGCAATGTTAATGAGATCAAGCTACACGAGGGGCATATACGTTCGTATTTCCTTCTCTGATTGTAACGCATTTGACATATCCATCAACATAAACATCACCATCTGCCAGGAAATACGAGGAGTTTGAAAAAATCAAGAGACATAATTGATACAATTGCCTTTGAAAAGGCAGGTTATCATGTTTTTATAACTCAAGATGCTCCCTTGACGCAAAATACCAGTACAAACTTTTGAATCATTTTACTATTTAAGTAGTAGATGTTCAAATCACTGGTGGTTTGGGAAGTATCAAGCATCATGCACTTTTAATTTCCCCAGTGCAATGTCTTTATCTTTCTATTTTTTCAGACAGTATATCAAAGAAAGCTGCAAATGCAGCACTTAGAAATTGCTAGAAGCTACTGTAGGAAGGGGACTCACAAAAAGCTTTGCAAACAATTCTTTGTCCTACTTCAGTTCTCAGAATTACAGTGGAGGATTACTAATAATTTCATAAATTATCAAGTTTTCAATAAAGTGTGATTTACACAGTTGCTTTTTTGTCTGTTATCCTTGTTGATTCTTCTGTAGAAACACTTACCTTAGATCATAATGTACTACCATCTGAGCAGACTAATTTCTTCTTCTTACAAAGCAGGTTTAAACCCCATACAGATATTATAATTCCAGTACTTCAATATGTAGGTTGCCAAGAATAGAAATTCAAAGACTTAATAACCTCATAGGTCAAATTCCTCCTGATGTGTGGCTAACACCACTCAAGCTCAGCCTGCCATAGGCTTCCTTTTATGATCCTCCCTGAACTGCAGCTGCAGAAGAAATATTCAGGTCTCTGGCAAAACACTGAATTAAATGTCATCAGAACACTCAGTATCACAAACTGAGATTTTTATTCAGGAAAACCAATTATTAGCCTATAACTCAGCTGCGGCACAGTACACAAAATTCAGAAAATAGGGACAGAACTTATTAAGCACGTGCGACTTGCATGCGTTACATACCTGTACATATCTTCATATACTTTTACAGAAAATCAATTGTAGATTTAGTTCATGAAGCTGGGTAGCATATGAAGCAGAAGGCAGACTTTGACATAATGGCATAGTGTGCAGCAGTACAGCATTCCTGAGCATGGTTACTCCAGATTTGTATTAATATTTGCTTGGGTTTTTTTGCAGTGATGATCTAAACATCCATGATATAGGGGAAAAAAAAAAGAAAAAAAAAAAGCCTATCATATCTAACAATGGAAAAATAATGCTTTATTTTCAGAAGGGGTCATGGTAGAAATACTGTCCTAATTTTTGAGTGATTTTTATATAGCCATTTTAAAGCGATCGTACTTAAATATCAGCATATTAGCAAGAATAAAGTGAATGTATACTTATAATAATTGACCATATCTAGAGGGATTTTCCTGCTTCTTCTCTACATAGATGAGACTCTCTTAAATGGTTCACTAATGCATGGAGAATTAGCTCTTCTTTATCTCTTGGGGTAGGGTTTTCATTCTTTAAAACCAGTCATAAATCACTCGCTGCCTTCAGTGAAAAAAATGAGGTACAATGCTCCAGTATTAATGTACAATGTAAAGTACAATGCTCCTTTGTTTTAAAAACCACGAATTCACAGATAGTTTAAGTATAATCATTTTAGAGCAGGTTGACAGGACAAGTCTTCTTGAATAAATTTAATGTGGATTTTGTGAAGTAAGAGAAGGTACATAGTTAAATTTATTTTTAGATGTCGCCTTATGAAAGGAAGAAAAGAAAATGAAGAAAATAAAGACAAAAATAGAAGATTAGATGGCAGTGATGGTAGAGGAGTTTTAGAGAAATAGCTTATTTGGCAAATTAAACATTTCCATTAGCATGGAGCAGGCTGAAAATGCTGAAACCATCATATGCATCAAATAGTTGCATAGTATGACATTAGGAAAGATAGATCCATTGAGTCCTAAAGACAGGTGTCACTAACAGATGAAAATTGTGCTTCACTTTAGCTGGAAATAGAAGAAAATACAAATGACAAGACTTTGTTGGACTAGTGCCACTGACTTTAATAAAGCTACTCAGGTTATGAATTTAGTCATTGGAGATTTATTTAGGTCATATCTGAAAAAGAATTAAGTATCTCTAAAAATAACTTAGGTACTTGGAAAGTGAGTGCTGGCTAAGAAGATAGCAGTAGTTGTTGAACATTTTAAAACAACAGAAACAGCAGAAAAAAATCAATAAATCTCATATGGAAGGTGATTTTAAGAAAATAAATTGTTAGGTTGTATTTTGCTGTACTAACTGACATGAAATTTGATACTTGCACTGATCTTTTTACTGAACTACCCTGTAAAAAACATCCTTCATCCATGCCAGCGAACAACAAACTTAGAAACTGCTTTCTAAAAAAAAGAAAAAAAAAATCCACATTTTTTTCTCCTCTATAGCTTTTCATTGTGGCCTGCAGCTAGAAAGCTGCTCCTCTTTTTCTGATGCAACTATTTACCAAAAGCCCAGGGCATTGACAGTCCTGTCAGCAGGGGTGCTGCTGGTGGAGTTGGGCACCCCCTGGATCTGCCCTGTTTTCTTCTGTGGGTTCTGCGATACCCTGTACAATGGAGAGGTACGTGGCAGCAGCAGAGGCACCTTCCTCCCTACTTCTGGTTGTCCCTGGCCAGCACCTACCCCTTGCTCCTGTGAGAAGGCATTCAAGGGTCGGAGTGCCTCACAGCAGAAATCCCTGCCCAGGAGAAGCTGCTACTTGCTGTAAGGCAGGTGAGATGCACTGGGGAGTGTTTGCACAGGCTAGTTGTCCCAGGAGAAGCCACCTGATGGTAGGAGAAGCCTTGCTCAGGAGTGTGCAGCTGGATTTGGTGGCAGTGTGGCACGAGTGGTAAGTTGTAGCTTGACCTATAGGAAAGGCTCTCAAGAAGCATTTGGGCAGGATCATAGTCTTGCAATAATGGGCTTGTCTGTCTTCTGGACAGGAATTTGAATTGCAGCTTAGTGTTGTTCTTGACACCTCTATGCATAAAGGAGCTTACTCAAATGGATGCTTTTGTAAAGATTTGTGATGGGCTTTGTTTCTCTTTTACTTGGTTTTCGAAATTCGTGTTTGTTTTATTTTAAGCATCTAGACTTGTAAAGCCCATTGGAAGGTGGAGACTGCTCTTTCCTTCAGGCGATGTGCTGGAGAAATTGCTAGAGAAAGGTAAGAGAATCAAGAGTCACTAGTACGAGCTGGGACTCCACAACTGATGCTTAAACGAAGAGTGCAGTGGGGAGTGAAGAGCTGATTTCAGATCTTCCTGGGGCCTGAGGATACTGCAGTTCACTGCAACTCAGAAAATTGCTGAGATGCCTGGAAGCAAGAATTCACCTTTGAGCACACTGTGAGTGGGGAAAAAAGAGTTGTGTACAAGACCTCAGAATTTTATTTTACTTACTTTTCTTGAGTCATCTTTCTTTGAGAATTTCTTGAGTAATATTAGGCTTGTCTGTTTTTTCTTTTTTTTTTCTCGTGTGTGTGTGTATTTAAGAATCTTTTCAGAGAGAAAGAAGTCTAGATGCAACCACTTTAAATCTGCGATTGTTTCAGAGTCCTACTCCAATAAACCCAGGTGGCCAGTAAGAGAAAGGGCTCAGCAGTTTCTAAACAAGATAGTACTGTGGACCTCAGCAAAACATGTCTCATGCAAAACTCCATTTGACTGCAATGAAAGAGATAGAATAGAATAATAGAATTGCTAAGGCTGGAAAAGGCTCCTAAGATCATCAAGTTCAACGTTCAACCCAACACCACCATGACCACTAAACCATGTCCTGAAGTGCCACCTCTACACAGTTTTTGAACACCCCAAGGGACAATGACTCCACCACTTGCCTGGGCAGCTTGTTCCAATGCTTCACCACTCTTCCAGTAAATAAATTGTTGCTAATATCCAATCTAATCCTCCCCTGGTGCAACTTGAACTCATTTCCTCTCATTCTATCACTAGTTACTTGGGAGAAGAGACCAATATCCACTCCACTACCACCTCCTTTCAAGTGTTTGTAGAGAGTGTTAAGGTCTCCCCTGAGCCTCCTCTTTTCCAGTACCCCCAACTGCTCCTCATAAGACTTCTTCTTGAGTCCCTTCAACATCTTTGTTGCCCTTCTCTGGACCTAGTCCAGCACCTCAATGTCTTATACTGTATTGCCAAAGGACATTGATTAGTTTACAAGATGCTAGGGTCTTAACCATTTTCTATATAAATGAAGAGTAAAATAAAAGAGAGTGGGAGTCCTAAACACATTTTGCCTGCAACTTGCAGGTAGAACTCTGATTTTAGAGAAACCTAACATGATTTCAATTTTTTTTTGTCTTGCATTCAGTAATCCCTAGGTTAAATATAATGTGAATCATTCATTTTTGTTAAACTAGAGAAGTAAGCAGATAAGTGGATACAAAACCACAATAATGATTTATCCAGATTTTCTAATGCAAACCTCAGGCAAATTTGCTACTTTGAAAAGAAGGATAGAAGCAGAGGGGAAAAGTTGCTTACAGGACAACCTGAAGGACTTTGGCTATCAAGCAGGTAAGGGCAGAGGATTCAACTAAAATATCATTTAAAGAGTATCTTCAAGATACTGCTGTGGTATATGTGGATACAGACCTTTTGCTACATTATCGGTGAACTTATAATAGTTTTTGATAACTCTTAAACAACTACAATTTTCCTAAGTGTACAGGAAGTGTTCAGGAAGGAATGAAACTCCTTATGAGTGGAATTGTTTTGACCTAGACAATATGAAGAAACTGGTCCTCATGAAAGAAACAAACAAGTGTTCCTAATGAATCCTACATGCTCTAGTACATGATTCTTACTAGGGAAAGGACTGGGTAAAGTCAGATACTTAAGGCAGCTCTTTGAAGAAAAGACCTATATATAGGTCTTGTAAATGCTCTGATGTAAATTATTGTTTGAATGGCTTTTAATTTGCTGTTTACATCCCTGATTTCTCATTAATGTTTCTTAAAATCCAAAGTCTATTCATGTTGAAGTTTTGCAAAAAAAAAAACCATCTAATTTTTGTGATTTAAATGCAGTTGTGGCAATGATATTTTCATAAATTTCCTGAGACTTTTTTAATCTTATTTTTTGGAATTCATAAAATAATGGAAAATAGTTTTATTTAAATTTAACATCTGATATGAAGTGTTGCTTCCACATTGGTGGGAATGCTGTTAGAAACAGTATAAGCACATAATTTAGATTGAATCTTCTAAAGCTTTTGGGTATATTCTAATTTCAGCCAGTGTCAAAATAGTCTTAAGAATCCTCAAGCTTTTAAAAAAATTTATATAACCTACAGTAAAAGCAGTGTAATAAATTTAATGTTTCTTTTTGTGTTGTAAAAGTGCCTCCACAACGATTAGTAAACCAGAAGGCAAAATGAAATTCACACAGTAAAGATGACACTCCCATTGTACTTGAACTGCTTCTATTTATTGGAACAGCAGGGTGTTATTTTTAAAGCTTGAAGCAAGGCAGTTATTTAGAACCATACGGGCAAGGTCATTTTTGTGTTTAATGGAAATAACTGTCTAAGAGCTGGACCAGAAACGTGGTTCTTGTTACACTCCTCCCCTTCAAGAGCCATTGTCTCCAAGGGCAAACCAATCTTTGCTTCCCCCATCTTTCAAAAATGTACTGAACCTGACTGGCCACAAAGACTGTGTGTGGGATTCAGATGTTGTTCTAAGGTGCCCTCTCACAGCTCCCCCACTGGCTTTAGAAATAGCACTGGATTTTGTCCAAGTTGATAAAAACTAAAGCTACACAAATAAAACTGTCTTCTCAGTACTGTGAGTTTGAGTCCCAGAGCAAAACATAATGTCTATTGCTGTATAGCTTCAACTTCACAACCTCTAGGATGGTTTAAGGCAGAAGTCTGACATTTATGAAGTCTTTATACGTTTTTGAAGACCGCTGAAACAGTAAAAGATAAAAGTAACTCTTTTGAAGCTCTCGTTTTTTTCCTGAATCCCCAGTGCTTGTTTCTCTCTCTTGAATAGTGTCTACCTTTCCTCAGTACTGGTGTTTTTCATGTAGAAGAAAAGGCAATTTTGAAGTATGCCTTATGCTGAGATATACAATGCAACAAAGTGCCCTTTGGGTGGGGAAGAAAAGCCCCAGAGATTGTGATTCTGAAGCATGTATGTATTTCTTTATCTATCTTTGCTTTGAGAATTCTTTAAACTGGGCTTCAGAAAATGCTCTGGCTAAAGACTGAGAGATTTGCAAAGATTCTGTAAATGTGGACATAGAATTGTTGTAAACTCATTACTAGCTATTAGACACTAGAATTTTCTATATATGAGGGTGGCATCTCACAAATTTTATTTGCATTACTGCAATAAGGATGCCATATTATTACAAGTCAAGATTAACTCGGGGTTCCCCTCTAGGTTAGATATGTGATTGTTAAGAAAGGTACTGAATAAAAATGGTTGTTTCAGATGTATAGTAAGAAACAGACCCTAGCAGACAATGCACACTATTTAGTAGTTTGGTGAGGCTTCTAAAATTAAAACGAAAAAGTTTAAAAATTGAAGAAATGTTAAAATCCTAGAATACAATGTCTCCTCTTGTTACGTTGAGCCAGAAAATTTTGTAAATTTTGTGACAGCCTGTACTTTGGATTTTAGCCTGATGATGTAAAAGGAAGTTCAAATGAGAGAAAATATGCTGAATATAGAATTGAAAATGCTGTATTTTATACTTAAACCATTATGTGAAAAAAAACCCATTTGAAAAAATAGCCCCTTGTACACAGCAGACTTGAATCCAAGCTCCACGTGTTGGGATGAGCCTGTGATTAAGAAAGGAATTATTGTCAACAGTTATTACCTTTGCTTTGACAAGTTCATGTAACTCTAAGAGTGTGAGCCAGACTCTCTGAGAAGCATTCCTGGAAAACTAATGGACAGGATGATGAAATTCAATGGCAGTTCTTTTTCCAGGAGGAAGGTTGAATTGACATTAAAAAATGGGAACCTACTGACTTGGATTTCTTTTCCTTGTGATGTTGAATTGTTTATTACTCTCTCAGCTGGAAATAACACATGTCACTTGTAAACAGAACATATTTGTTCTGCTTGTTTCTGTAGAAAAAACCCACCGCATTGTGTGTTTTCAGGAATTGCTCACCAGTATACACAAAGCTGTTCCTCTTGATAATGTGGAAATATTACATACTGTAAAAGTTGTTTCGTACATGAGAACGTATAAGAGAATTCTGGGGTCAAGACAGCCTGTTTCTAGCTTTTCCTCTATTCTTACAATTTTTATTGTAAAAACCACTTTTTACAATTTTTTTTTACTACTGTCTTTTTTTTTTTAAAAAAAAGATCTTTAATTTTGAAAAAATTTTCAAAACTATCTCAAATTAGATCTAGTTTCCTGTGTGATGCAGAGGAAGAACAGCAACAAAGGAGGACTTCACTTTTCCTGTGAATAGCAGTTTATGGTTTGAAACGAGCACTTATTTATTCAGGAAGGTGTAATGAGACCTTAACAGTTAGGCATATTGGTATAAAAAACACTACAAATGTTCATAAAGTCAATTGTGTTGTCTTATTATTACCCTATAAAGTTTAATCAGTCATGTTCAAATTTAAGAGACAATTCAGTAATTATAAGGTTGCAAAAACCACTAATAAAGGATAAACCACATATAATTACAAATGCACATACATTGTACGTATATATATTTACACAGATACACACATTTTTGAGTGCACATATTTGCACACATGTACCCATATACATATTTATACATGGACATATATGCTTACTTGCATGAATATCTATACACTTGCACATATCTACACACACATATGTTTACATATATGCATATATATGTGTTCACACATGCTTACTATTGCACAGATATATATTTGCATAGACATGTGCATATTTACCCCCACACGTGTGGATACTTTGGTAATACCACAATCAAGTAGTATTCCAAAAATGCAAGTAGAATAATGAAATATTTTGACAAAGTTCTGAACATAAAGAGAAACAGGGAGCAATGAAAAAAGATATTTATTTGGTAATCTGACACATGAATAAGGAATTTGAACACACAGGAATTGTTAAAAGCTAGAGATTAAAATTTTGAGATAAATAGCAGACGTAAAAGTGACAGAGAGAACTAAGAAACTCCTAGGCTATGAGCTACCTGGAAAGGGAATCAGTGCAACATAGTCAAATCAACAACAGAAGAGGTTGGTTCTTAGAAGTGTTTTTAAAAGTTGTGGCAGGACATGATTAATTACCAAGACAAAGTGATAATTCAAGAAACAGAACACAACAGGATGAAGACCTAGGCACCCGTTTTGGCTGAGTAGGAATATAGAAAATGTTGCATTTAGCCATCTTTTGCAAAAATAATAACCTCACCACAAAACTCAACAAGAATTAGAGATATCCTCCAGTTGAGGATTTATCAGGGTCAAAAAGGATGCCTGGATTTATATTCTTTAGAGACAGACAATATAGCTGTTAATAGGATCTACAGACTTACAGTGTGACATTGATGGACAGGAGAGTTGGCTCAGGTGGGTTAAGAGCTTTGTTTAGCCAAAATTTGCGTGAGCTATTAACTACACACCTAGGAGAAAGTATTGGAAAAATAGGTCAGAATTTTGTTCAGGTTATTATTTCTGCATTGAAGTTGATCTTCAGCTATGGAATCTTTACAGACATTGGTAATTATGAAAGAGATTTTTTTAATGAAAGATGAATTTTTTAATGAAAAGATGAATGGGCTGTCTCTTTTTTGGCAAGGAAAAACAGTAAAGATTAAGAGAAAAATAAAAACAAGCAGAGAAATAAGATAGGAAAACAGCAGGAGGTATAAAATAAGTGGACTATAAAAATGTCTAATGAGTAATTCAATCAAAGTTTTTCAATGGTATATTAGTAAATCTAGTCTCATTCTGTAGAGAAATCCTGAGGTAAAACAAAGCTTTGAGGCTTGATGGACTTCGTGTAGCACGTCAACGGCAGAGTGAATTAGTAGTTTTAGGTCTTATATCTCCCTGTGCTGCAATCTGCCCAAGCAGCAGTACCATATGAAAAAGTTCTGAAAACGTAAAAATGTACAGAAAAGGTATTTTTTTTAAGTCAAGACAGGCAGAAGGGGTAAAAGAGATTGACATATCAAAGGCAAATAGTGAATAGGTCGGTTGCTGAGGAGAGCTGCTCTGGAGCTGGCCCGGCCCAGAGCAGGGTGGCAGATCTGGACTTACAGGAGATTCTCCTGAGGCTAGGAAACACCCAGGCAGCAGAGAGACCTGTCAGGAGCCAGCAGGTCTCATGGGAGATATTGATGAGTCCTGGGCTTTGCCAAAGCAACCATAGCCATCCCACACCTATAAAAAGCCACCCCACACCCTACCAGCTCAAGAGACATCTGTCAAAATGGTGAGAACTCTCCTCAGAGTTAAAACCAGTGCTTCTAAAGAGAACGCCCCTGAGATGTCTGATGATTCCACCCAGATGGAAGTGGTAAGGAAGGAAACTTCAGTACAGATAATAGCTAGCAATGAATTTCCAGACTTTTCTCCTGGAGGAAAGATAAGTACCTGCAAAAGCAGTGATGGTCTGTTGCATCAGGTGGTCAAGTTGCAGGAAAACAGGTATAAAAGGCTGTGCACTATTAGAGGGACTGAGACAGAGATGGTTTCAGAACCATGCTCCCGTGGCAGACACTGCAGAGAAGGAGACACCTTGGACCTTGGTGACCTACAAAAGCAGGACTGTTCTTCAGTTCCCACCCACCAGCATCACAACCAAAAAAAATTACAGAGCTTTAAAAGTTGTAGATACCCACAAGCAAGGTCTGCAAGGAGAAACTGTACCAGAAACACACAGTGGATATCACAATAGCCAGACCTGAGTGCTCACAATGGGTGACTCTCTGTTGAGGGGCACTGAGGTGATCATCTGCTGGCCTAAACAGAGAGTGACAAGAGGGCTGCTGCCTTGCAGGAACTAAAGTCTAAGAAGTTTCCAAGAGGGTGCCACAACTTGACAAGAACACAGACTACTATCCATTGCTACTTTTCATATGGGCACAAATGACACCACAAACTAGAAACTGGGGAATCAAGGAAGACTACAAAGCCCTCGGGGTGCAAGCAAAAATTATTGATGAACAAGTTATCTTTTCTTTCATTTTACCAGTTAGAGGAAAGGGCGCAGCCAGAAATAGACATATAATGCAAATCAATTTCTGGCTTTGTGGTTGATGTCACGAGGAAGCTTTTGGCTTTTATGACAATGGGACATTCTTCAATGACTATAGCCTGCTATGGAGGGATGGGATCCTCCTGTCTAGAAGAGGCAAGGGAATTTGAAAGCACACTGGCCAACTTGATGAGGCAGATTTTAAACTGAAGAACTTGGGCAGTGGTGTCCA
This sequence comes from Apaloderma vittatum, assembly GCF_000703405.1. NCBI lineage: Eukaryota > Metazoa > Chordata > Aves > Trogoniformes > Trogonidae > Apaloderma > Apaloderma vittatum. Next base: position 44,204 of record NW_009719801.1, read on the forward strand.
AAGTGACAATGCTTATACTGTTGGTGTCCTAACTGGCAACCTCTTAAAAGCGATGTCCCTCAGGGGTTGATATTCTGTTCAACAATTTTTAATGTCTTCGTAAGTGATCTAGATGCTGGGATCAAGTGTATTCTGATGAAGTTTGCTGGTGATACCAAACCCAGTGGGGAAGTGGATACTTCAGGGGGAAGAGCCACACTGCAGGAAGATCTGGATAGGATGAAAGCATGGGCTAACAAGAACCTTAGTAAGCTCAACAAGGAAAAGTGTGAAGTCTTGCACCTGGGAAAATATATTCCAGCACAGCAACTCTTTGGAAAGGGACCTAGGGGTCCTGATGGACAACAAGATCCATACAATGGAACAGTGTGCTGCAGCGGCAAAGAAAGCCAACAAGATGCTGGGTTGCAACAACCAGAAAATCACCAGCAGAGCTAAAGAAGTCATTATCTCACTAAATGCTTGTAAGGCCACATCTGGAATGCTGTGCCTAGTTGTGGTCTCCACTACATAAAAAAGATGTGGACAGGCCGGAGGGGGTCCAGAGAAGGGTCGCAAAGATGATCAAAGGACTGGGAAGCCTGTCATATGAGGAAAGGCTGAGAGAGTTGGATTTGTTCAGCCTTGAGAAAAGAAAGCTTAAGGAGGACCGTATCCCCACATTCCAATTTTTAAAGGGTGGCTACAAAAAAAGATGGAGACTTCCTTTTTACTAGGAGTCACATGAAGAAGAAAAGGAATGATAGGTACAAGTTACTCCTGGGGAGATTCTGATTAGATGATAGAGAAAAAATTTCCACAAGGACAATATCCCCACAGACATGGTGAATTCTCCAGTATCAGACACTTTCAAGATTTAGCCAGAGAGGGTACTGGGCCATCTTGTCTAGACCATGCTTTTGCTAAGAAAGGTTGGACCAGATGATCCTTGAGGTCCCTTCCAACCTAGTATTGTATGATTCTATTATTCTATGACCTACAAAATAAGAAAAAATGTTAACTGTAGTAGTGTCAACAGAAACTTATATGATAATGTGTTTGTCATCAAACACTTGGGCATTAGGTTTTTCAGTCTACCATGACCTATAGTAAAATAGTGCTACAACTTATGTGTCTTCCAAGAACTTGTTCAATGCATATGTCGTGGCAAAAGAAGCAAGAAACAAAAAAATATTCTGGGACTTACGCATCTGAGACCATGGCCCAACCGAAAGTTTTGAATAGATGTGAGCTTGGGGAGGGGAGGGAAAGGTGTGTGGAGGGAACAATATTTTGGAAGGAGATAGGCAATTAAGTAAGGATAGAAGTAGAAGGCAGAAGACCGCACTAGGTAGAACTGTGACAGGGGAAAGAAAAATAGACAAAGGCTAAAAATAATTGTGTAAGAACACTCAGTAGCTAATAGTGAAAACTTGAAGTAACATATTTAACAAATAAATATAAGTAATAAAAAAATCCAGAAATGGGAAGTGATGTCCAATATACCTTATAGATGCTTACAGAATACTCAAGAGCTGCTTACATGGCAACATTAAAAAAGAGGGCAAAAAACCTTTTTGCAGAGCTGAACAGCTTGACAACATTTTTTTCTATGATTTATTTATGCTTTGCAAGAAAGCTGAAATTATAATTTTGTGAGGTATTTATTTGAGACTAATTACCATGTCTGCATGTGTTGTCCGTTTCTGAAAGTAATTTCCCTTTGTATGGGAAGAAATTCATGATTATTGACTTCTAGGGGAACCTTAAAATTTCCAGTGTTTCCCCTCCCCTGCTGTAAAAGAAAGGGGAGCTTCAGTGAGAGGCAAAGATAAACAGCCAGTTTTCAAATATATTTTTTATGCGGTTAGGAAGCTACTTCTGTAGGGAGGAGGCACATAGCTGTAGTTTTTATGTTCATTTAGCAATTTTTGTTTTTATTTGCTTTCAAGAAAGTGAAACCCATATGCGTGTATATAGCTGAGTAATTTAATCAAAGCCTAGTTTATGAATTTTACCAGGTTGCATGTGTCTGTTTCTTGAGAACCCACACATAGTACTAATTTGTGGAAAGTAATTATCTTTCATATATTTTGGCTGTAAAGTGGATTTTCAGAAATGTATAGAGAGTGGTTTTCTGAAAGTATGTGTATCAAACCTCCTTTGCTTATTTCGGATTAACAAAATGCTTCCGAATGTCCTGTACTTGGAAATAAAACCAATTTTCATTTCCATAAAATCAAAGCAAAACACAGCTTTGAATTTCAGCAAACATGAGTTATTTTCCTTCTTTTTAATTTTATGTTGGCCACACTAACTCTTGACAAAGAGTTAGAGAAATACTGTTCTTCCTCACTACTTACGAAATAGAGATAATTTTTTAATTACTTTTCTGTTGGTGAATTGAACACAGGGGAGAGATTAAATTAAATTGTTTATTTTAAAATGTGGTAAATGTAGTCTTCTAGAAGTAACCTATACAGGCTCTCTCTTTTAGTTGTCTTGAAAATATTTGTTTTTCTTACATCTTTTTTAATATCAGAGAATTTAAGTGGCACTTGAGAAGAAAAAAGTATTGGAAACAAAGGAGCTAACACTGAGAGGTCATCAAGACAGAGATTGCTTTACCATTAAAGGCAGTAAAGAGGATCAGATAATTTTAACAGTAGGATTACCTGAAGCTAATGCTAACACAGTATATCCAGAGAAGAATTAGCAGGAAAATTTCAAATATTTTGAGTCTAATTCATGTTGAGTCTCATTCATGATGATTTACTTTCTATTAATGTTATTATTGCAGGGAGAAATCTGGTATGAATTGTGAGATAATGCATATAAAATTTGCTGGCATTTTAAAATGTAAAAAAATCAAAATCCATTTTGATGATTACTTATGATTTTCCTCTAAAGATGTTATATGCAGTACATACATAATGTTAATACCAATAGCTTCTATGGAATCCTATAGCTCAGCAACCCTTTCTCAAAATGCGATTTACAAATTCAGGTTTTACTGACGTTAATATATGTGGAAGCAGCCTGAGAGACTTTATATCTGCCAATCTGCCTCCTTCCTGTATATACTCTGAATATCTTACAGTTTCTGAAAAGGCACCGAGGCATCTGTATTTAGGGTTTTAGCATTTTGTACAAATAACCTGATGGTAAGCAAAGGTGGAACAACATGTCGAAGAGCTGGGAGGGAAGGGTGTTGTGCAAATTGTGCTCTTTGGGCAAAACATTGTGACTGTGGGACTTTCTGTCTCTAGGACTTTCTGTGACTGTTTTTTATTCTTGTGATGGAACTCCTCCCAATCCATCCCTAACCAAGCTGCACCTAAACTGCAGCCTAATGAATCATGTTGAAGTTTTTCTCTTCTTACTTTTCAAAAAAAAATTATTCCATTCATTATTACTTTCCTTACTCTATATAATTCTTAGTCTACATATTGTAGAGCACTGAGTACTGGTGCTTAACTTGTGCAATATCCTCTTAACTGTCAAGGCTTCAATCACCAGTCTGGTGGGAGGATCCCCTATTATATCATATAAATTAGGTAATTTACTGATTTAGCCAGATATTAATCCTTTCTACATCCATTCAGCCAGAGACTTACATATTTCAAAGGCACCTGTGCCTATCAGGGACTATTTCCGTAACAAACAGTATCTCATTACTGAGAAAGCTACAAGTGAGTAGTGCTTAAAAGAGGTAGACAAGGCAACATTTGTGTTTAACAGTGTTTCCAGGGAATATGTACAGGATATAAACTTTAGAGGTGTCCCAGCCTTTCAGAAATTTGAGAAGATAGTCTCTAACTGAAAGAGCTAGTGAGCTATTTCTATTTCTCTGTCAGCTGAATGAATTACTAAGAATCTTCTTTAGCTAAGGAAAAAGTACCAGGTATTAAGAAACGTTACTATAACTGTGTGCCTTCAAATCTAATGACTGACTTTTGTTAGAATAATAGTGTTTACTCTTCTTCAGCATTATGATGAGTTATTTCCAGACTGAATAGTTCAGATATTTGATTAGTTCTTACGGTGCCTCTACATCAGAGTTTTAGCTGAGACAAGGGGTGCACAGCTGCAGAGAATATTTTAGGCATATTCACTTTTTGTTTGCCAGCTGAACATTCTGGGACAGTCTCAGAGCATGCTAACTGGATTCTTTTCAGAAGGGTGCCAGATGTACTCCAGAACTGCATGCAATACAGCTGGAATTATTGGATGTTCAACATCCCATACCAGCTGAGAAAGCTACAGGAAAAATCCCTGGAGTTGTTTATAATGTGAACGTTGGGTGATTGTTACCAGCTGTTCCACTGTATAAGTCTCATCCTGCTGGTGTGCTCTACCTGGTAATACAGACACAGCTCAGAGAGTGAAGAGTGAAACCTTGTAAGGTCTTGGTCATGTGCATGTAATGACAACCTTGTGAAGAGAAGTCTCCATTAGGTGGAGTGTGCTTGAGTACTACAGCAGGTAAATGTCAGATCAGTTGTTCTCCTAGTATAGCTAGTAGGATCATTCCCTTCAGTGTAACAGCGGACTGATGTTGGTCTGTTGCCGCAGCCAGGGGAAAGGCTTTCTCATGAGCTCTTCACCCTCTGCTCTGGATAAAGATCTCCCTACTTGCTCGTTCTTGGAGCTGAGATTTAGCTTTACTCAAGACTTGGACCATTTCAGACTGGCTTCAAGAGAAGTATTTCTATATTTACTTTCATGAATAAGCTAATGGGACTGAAAATAATGTTCAGTCCTCTTGTAACAGAAACTGTCTCATCATTTCCACTAGAAATGAGTGAATTATGTCAGGCACTTTTTAAAAGTTTTGAATGAACTCTTGGGGCCTTCAGTGAAATACATTAGATTTTGATTCAACTATGGAAAAAGCTGGTAAATGAAATTTTACCTACTTAGTGTTCTATTATTTCCAGTAATCCTCAGAAAAGAGTTTATGTAAAGTTATAGCCTTGCTTTAAATTGCTATGGATTTTACTATCTGGCTAATGAAGGATGATAAACAATGCAAAGGTAGTTATGTTCGTAAACTTCTCAACCCTAAAATGCACAGCTCTGAAGCATCCTGAATGTTTTATCACCTTGTCTGCAAGCTTTTTTTGCCCACTGTAAGTTGATCATCTTGCTGATGTTTTTCATGCTGAAAGCATTTTACATGTAGCTATTTGTCCTGTAGTGACCAGCATCAATCCAGAGCTGTGTATTTGATATAAAATAAAATTTATGTAAATGACTCATCTGTGCTGAAATTTAGTGGTTTAAATCTTCGGTTTTTCTAATTCACTTCCTGTGCTCATTAAACTACTTAGAGTAGAAGCAACTTACTATCCATGTATCCTTTTCAGAAGACATGATCATTTGCTCTCGAATAGTAATGACTAAGAATTCGATTTTGCAATGTTGCCTACCACTAAAGTGGTATCTCTTCTATCTCTATAACACAATTAGACTATTCTGGAATGCATGGTTTATGTACGCCATAATAAACTTTTTGTACTACTTCTGCATGTGATAAAGTTTTTATCCATACCACAGATGAACTGGTATGTATACCAACTGACTTACAGATCCAGGCAGGAAAATATTGTATTTTTGCATGGCATTTCCTATGCAACCAACTTTCTTTTTAAACACTACAATTTGTATCTCTTAACAGATCTTTGGAAACGAGATTTCTAGGGTTCAATGGCTTCTCTGACAAAAATTGTTCTCCGATAAAAATTGTTGTCCACTTTAAAAACTCTGATCAAATCATTGATCACAGTTACAGCCTGAAAAACCTAAGATGTAAGGCATTGCCAAAGCACAGTGTGACTGTGGCAGGTGTTTCCTCCCTCCAGCTGAGCTGTTGCTAGGCAGATTTCAGGGAATCTGCGACCTGGACTAGTCCAGACTTGTCTCAGCCTGGGATTGGGATCTGGGCTGGTCTGGACTTGGTTACACCCAGGAGGTTGACCAGCAGCCAATGAGAAGCAGAGATGGTTATGACTGACCACAGTCATCACTGACTAGTCTTTAAAACAGGGTTATTGCTGCCACCATGTTGGAGTTACCTCGTGGCGGTTGGACTGCTGAGGTTGTAAAGTCTCCCCTTTGGTCTAGGAGGACCCCTAGCAAGGTCGAACAGGCGAGAATGGGAATCCCCGCCTGTGTAAGGTACTCCTGGCAAGGTTGAACAGGCGAGAACGGGAATCCCCGCTTGTTTAAAGTACCCTAGTGAGGACAATCAGACGAGAATGGGAACCCCCGTATTGATTGAGGTGAGCGTATGATAATCTGGATTATCATTCTTCTGTCAAGGGCTAGTGTTTGAGCTTGATCTTTTCCTCAACTGATACCGAACTTTTAAATTTGGAGGAACTTATATTCCATAAATAAATTTAATTTAACTAAAAATGGGAATTTATTTTACGGATATGGGCACGGTACTCACCTCCTTCCTTACAGGTGCACATGGAAATTGAAAGTTTCCAGAAAGAGCCTCCTGCTTGAAGCCAGAGAGCAGGATGGGATACAGGAGTACAGAGACAGTGGCTAAAGGGCCAAATAAGAGAAGATGAAAGTATTTTTATTCTTTTGTTGTTGATTATTGTCCAGTTGTGAAAGTGCAGAGGCAGAGTCACAGGGGTTAGGCACCAATAGTTTTGCAGAAGCACCCTAGGGATTAGACTGGGCGCTTCTGCAGCACTGTAGGTGCCATCTCATTCAAAGGAGCCTAGATGGCTGGGTACTGCCAGGTGATCCCTATGGCAAGTAGACCCACTGCCATCAATAATTCTTCTTGAAGTGGGTTCACTTTCATGGGCTCCATGTGACTGTCTGGTGGATTAGCTATCATTGCCCCCATGCCATGTTCTGGTGGATCTACCTCTATGGGTTCTATGTCACCCTTTGGTAGGCTGTCACTCCTGGGTCTCAAACCATGCCTTAGCAGACAGATGCACCAGGCCCCCACCCTGTTCTCCTGTGTGCCTTCGGCTGTGTGCTGGAGGACATCATTTGCATGAGGGAGAGCAATGGCTCTCACAGCAAGAAGGGTGACGGTTTTCCTCCTCCTCTGCTGATTTCTTTTCTTTAAGTTCCTGACAGATGTCTTCCTCTTTGGCATTTATAGGAATTGCCTCTGTCCTGTCCCACACAAAGGTGGGCAGCCACCTTGCTTCTCTGGCTGCATCTGGCAGACAGGCATGCCTGGGTTCCATGATATTCCCTGGTGGGCCTACAACAATGTGTAGCATGCCATTGATCAGAGGAGTGAGGCTGATCCCACTTACGGCACAAGGAGTGATTTTGTTCCTCCTTCTCTGCTGCCTTTGCTTCATTCTCCTGGAAGGTGCCTTTCTCCTCCATGGTTTCAGGAAGTGACTCTGTGGCATCCTACATCAAGGTGGACAGTCGTCTGCCTTGCTGCTCCAGCTTCTCTTACCTCCAAGCATGCTTGGCATCTGAGGTCCTGAAAGCTTGATGAACTGTGGGACAGCTGCAGGGGCCCCCTGTTTTTAGAGGGTCATACGACAGAGAGAGAGACTTCACTGCCATGTTCAAGTTAACAATCTATTTGAACTCACAGGTCCAATATGTCACCACTGCAGGTTTTATGGATACAATGGAGGAATGCCCTATTGTGATTTGAGAAAAAAACCCCAACAATACACAGGAGGGTTAGGGCTGGGCCGACCACTAACGTGGACAGATGCTCTCTAACCCTCTCTTCCCCCCCTAAAAGAGAAGGAAAAGGGAATGAGGCAGAGAGACTTACGGGTTAGAGAAGAAAAACTAGAACAGCTGGAAAGCCTAGCTGAGTTTCTGCTCTATGGGAGTGGGAGAGAACTATCTCCCTTTACAAAAAGATGCACACTGGCCTAACAGTCTTATAAAGGGGAGAAAAATGTTACCACTTAAAACTAACTGCAGTGAGCAGGAAGTTTTCACAGATCAAGTATAAAAGGGGCCAGTTAGCTCAGTCAGTTGAGCATGGTGCTGATAACACCAAGGTCGCAGGTTAGATCCCGCTCGGTCCCCATGTGTTGCCTGATCTAGTTGAGAGGCGTCCCTTCCCATGACAGGGAGGTTGGATTAAATGATCTTTAAGGTCCCTTCCAGCCTAGGCCACTCTACGATTCTATGATAATAGCCAGATATCAAACCTGACTCCCTCCCCC
>NW_009719802.1:0-241 GCF_000703405.1 Apaloderma vittatum
TTACCCCCACCCCCTTACCCTCCCCTCCCCTCCTCCGTGCACTTCTAAAGGGAGATTCAGAGAGAAAATTCCCGGTGAACGTCCCCGTTCCTCTTGTGTTGTGGCGCGGAGTAAAGAAAAACCAGGGATGCTCCTCGGGTTTTTGTCGTGGAGAGAGAGAGTAAAGGGCTCTGTCTCTCGGAGCCCATAGTTTTTCAGGGGTCGTGACTACGAGGCAGAAATCCGAGTCGGGTGCAACGGG
>NW_009719802.1:262-8292 GCF_000703405.1 Apaloderma vittatum
CTGAGGCTTTCCCACGGTCTCCTTAACACTGGGGTACCGCAACACCCGTGGCGAGGTAAGAAACTGTGTCGGTTACTGGTTCCTGGGAACCATTAGAACTGCGAGGTCGTGAAGGTGCAGAAACCGCTCCTCCCGGCTGGGCATGAGAAGCGTTTCATCTGTAAGGCTGAAGCATGCTGATGTGCCTGCCAAGAATTTGCTTGGACATGTATTTTTCTGTGCAATTAGGAAAAAAAAAAAAAGAAACAGCCACAGAATTGACATACTCAGAATTACAGATGTATTAAAACTCTGTGGGCACATCGAGCACAGGGTGCACACACAGCCTCTTGATGTCATTTGTACTACATGGACGTGTGTGTACTTTCTCTTCCCAGAAGGCTGCTTTCAACCTCATGCAAACAAAGGCTATCGCTCTGGTCATGCTCTCAGTGAAGAGTTCGCCTGTTCGCTCCAGCGTTTTGAATTTTGCTAGGCTGTATAAGTTCAGTGATTCCAAGGAAAGCAAAGAAGAGATGAAATCATGACAGTCAGAAGAGATAAGTCGTGCTAACCCTCAAAATAAATGAAAGGAATTAGACAGGAAATGTGTCTTTTGAATCAGAATCACAAATAATTTAAATGATTGATTACCTCTCCTTTCTTTCTTTTTTTCTTTTCTCTTTTTGCATGTGTTTTAATCTGACATTCATGCAGAGAATAAAACTTACTTAGGCCTCTGTCTGCCAATTGAGATCTGATTCTGTTTTCACAGTTGCTTTAAATTTTGCATTTTCGTCATAAAAACATCACTGAATGGGAGTTTGCAAGAGTAAAAAGCAGAGCACCTGACTCTAGCTATCTCTTCCCGCAAGATTTACAAGGGAAACAGAGATTTTTTTTTTTGGTATTTTTAATTTTTTTAACCATTTCCAGTTACAGCAGAAAATGTAATGAAGTCTTGGCACTTCTCTCTCTCTCTCTCTCTCTTTCCCCCCGCCTTTGCATTCCAGTCATTCTTTTTCTGCCCATAAACTGTTACTACTCTGCAAAAGTCTGATTCTGCACAAGCTACCCAGCCTGTTTTTTTGTTGGATGCAGGAAGCAATCTTGTCAGATGGGGTCTTCAATGTACATTTATGAAACAGAGCAAAAGCCTTTCTCAGAATGTGCACTGGAACAGCAAATAGTTACTTTTCAGCTGCAGATTACATGTGCCTCTGAAAAGGAGACCACAAATCATTGGGTTTTTAAAGGTTCCGCATGAGTTGTATATTAATCCCAGTTTCCCTAGGGATGGATTAATCCCAGCTTCCCAGTTGTGTGGCTACAGACAATGTTGATGGGGTTGGGGGCAGGGGAGAAGGGAGATGGGGAAAGGAGAGGGAAATTAAAAAGATATATCACAGGAATACATGGCCTAAGTGGCGAGGAGCCATAAGTACTTAGGTTTCAATACCTTTTCTACCTCTGTCACCACATGTAAACTGAAGCAAATCACTTTAGCTTCGTGTTTTGGTTTCTTCAGCTGTAACCTGGGGATAATGCTGCTGGTTTTGCTCCCAAGAGGCCTGGTACACTTGTGTAGAAACTCTTGCTCAGCCCTCAGTAGTGAAAGGAGATATTCCGATTCATACCTGGGCAGCTGAGAGCAGTGGCTGATCTGGGAGATCTAATGGAGTGTGTAAGACAAATTTATATTCACGTGTAATTCTTTTTCATCCCTGGCAGTTTTGTTGAGAGATGGAGTTCTAGAACCCAGCATGCATTTCTTCTCTACATTCCTATCCAATGACTAAACAGGAGGAATGGCAAGGGCCAAATTCATCCCTAGTGGGACTCCAATGACATCAGTCATCTTTATAGGAGTTTTTTGAATGAAGACAATTGGGTTTACGAGGACTTAGTTTGGCCACATGCATATTTAACTGCTCAGAGAGCTGTAGCAGTGAAGGAAGCTTTCTCTGTCTTAGAAAGAATCAGTTCTGAGTCTGAGAGATACAAGCTGAACCACTGACCTATTTTACATGGTCGAATTTACCTTATTTAAACTCCAGGAGCAACCGAAGTGTGCTCAGCATCCAGCAGAATTGTAAAAACAAACGAGGAAACACAGCTGCTCTCCGAACATTCATCGCTTTCAGTGAAACTTTGCGTTTGTCCATACCACTGGGTGCCGCACTGTGCCACGGATACCCAGCAGATGTGTTTACATGAGACAGGGCAGCACCCTGAAGAGATGTTGGCATGAGGCCCACAAGCAGAAGAGCAGCTTCAGCCCAGTGCTGTGTCGGAGCTGTTTGACTCTGCCCTTTATTAGGCCTGGCTCTTCCAGAATGCCTGCCATGCTCGTTCGTCTCTGCCACTTCCAGCTCACATCTCCCTTTAGGCTGCTCTATGGGGCTGTAATTTCACTGCCAGTTATACCTGATGAGAACGTGGTAAATCACTAAAAAGGAGTGTTCCTTCCTCCAGCTGCGCCTTAGCTACTGATGCTGACTCCCCCTTCACCTTATGCTTGGGCTTTACTTGAGTGTCATATTGCACCAAGCATATGCAAGAGTTTATACTAATATTATAGTTCCTGACACAGTAGCTATTGAAAAACAATGATTTGATCAACGCCAGGGATTATCAAAAGTTTGTCTACAGAGCCTGTCACCACTAATCAGTTGAACTATTTGCAAGGTCTATTGATTCTGCATTCTCATGATATCTTCTAAGGAACAAGTCACCTTGAACTGTATTGCTAAGTGTGAGTAGCAGAATATGTGCTCTGAGTAACAGAATGTGTACTCTGGTCATAAGAAGCACCTTAAAGATTTTGCAAGGGATGACTGTCATATCTCTTTTAGTGATTTGTAATTTGCCTTCTGTCTTTACTAGATCTTTGGTGATGAAACTTGCATTTGATTTTCAATATTTTTACGTTATACATGTGGAATAATGAAATCTGAGTTTATGGGGCTTGTTCATCTCTTTTACAGCAGTTTGACTTGGCTGAATACTGTGGAGCTATTCTATTTTTACAGCAGCAGTTGTGAGAAAAGAATTAGGCCTACTGATGTTTTTGCTGCAGCCACAAAATTCACGTTGCTGAGGCTCACTGTTACTTTTTGTCTATATTTACTTTTCATAAGTTTTGTTTTGCCACTTCATCTTCTGTCTCTATTTGTCCCTGTTTCATACTGTGGTAGATCGAGGACCAGCTTTTCAATAGGTATATCAGTTTGTACTGGAAACCTAATACCCAGTTTTCTTCTTTTTTTTCTTCTTCAATCTTATATCTCAGACAATATTCCCTTTTAACTTGTTTTTCCCCACAGGTTAATACTTCTTTCTGTCTTCTTTTTGCAATCAGGGCAATCTTATCCTGCCCTTCTCATTTCTCAGTTTGTATTTCTGCCTCTTGTTCAGTTTCATTTTAGTTTGAGGGGGGCCGTTTAGCTCAGTAGGGGGCCAGTTAGCTCAGTGGTTTGAGTGTGGTGCTGACAACAATGACCGACACCGAGGTCCAGGGTTCAATTCCCCCTCCGTCCCCATGTGTTGCCTGGTCTAGTTGAGAGCTGGTGTCCCTGCCCACAACAGGGAGGTTGGACTAGATGATCTCTAAGGTCCCTTCCAGCCTAGGCCATTCTATGATTCTATGTTCCTGCAACTGTAATTTTGTCACATTACAGCTCTTGTTGACTCTATTTCATTCTGTCCTTCCTTTGGCTACCCTTTGGCCTTCTGTGTCAAGTTCAAGTCTCCAGAATGAAACTCACCACAGATCTGTCTTTCTCTGAGTCTCTGAACTCATGCATCTCTTCATTATCTTGCTTGCTTCACTTGTTTTGAACAACAGTGTAATTATCACCCTTATCTCACCATGACATCTTTTCTCTTTCTGTCTTTTTAGCTTCTAACTGGGTCTGCTCAAATCACATGCTATGAGTGAATGATTAATCTATTTAACAACTTTTTTTCCACTCAAGAGTCGTCCAGACATAGCATGGCTTTCTTCCAAATGTATGTGAAGATATTTCAGTTTATGTATGCCTTGTAAATTCTTCTGAGATTGTTTCTTTATCCATTTATTCTCCAGGAGTTCAATACCAGACTACAGAAAACTCTCAGGTACATTTTCAGGAAAGAGAGGAAAATACTTCCCAATAAGGAAATATTCAAGTAGGTAAAAGCAGATATCATCTAAAGTTATATTAGGTAGAGCGGTCTGTGTGCTAAATGTTATCCTTAGGGAATAACTACATACAGGATGAGTGTATTCATGACCCTGCTGTCCTTCCTCACATGTCATAGCCAGTGAGGCTGGTCAGACACATGTCCAGAGGTAGTACTGTACTACACTGCAGGAGAATGAAGCAGGACATCAGTAATACACAACTACACAGAGCTGTGGGACTCTTCCGTTTGCTCATGAAATGCCTCTTTCAAGCTCCTCCATCCCTTGTTAGTTGAAGTCTCAAACCTTACAAATAACAACCCCTCTATATTTCCTTCCAGATTGGCATAGGCTGCTGAGGCCACTTCAGTAGTCCAGACACAGACACCTCTGTCCTGAGGGTCGTCTTCTCTGCTGGCTGTCTCTGCTGTAGACAGAGACCACCTGCAGCCTCACGCTGGTGACTGTCCCAGTATGACACTCAGCTGGTCTCACTGAGTGTGTTCATGGGTTAATGCACCCGGTCATACTGTCATGAGGCTTTATAGATGTATTTTTTCCTGTGGGGTGAGTTTCATTTTAACTGTGTATGGTGACAGGATAGCTTATTACATACTCCCATTTCTGTACTGGAATTGTTTGGTCTGAACTTTACTGAAATTCCTTATTGCACCCATGATGATGTTTTTCCACTTCACACAGGAAATTTTGTATTATGAGTAAAACAATATTGGCTATAGGCTTACAGGTTCTTCTCCCTAACTATTTTTTTACACAAATGAAACTTAGTTTATGTAAGTGTTCTTGAAAAGGACATGAAGTATAACATAATCTGTGACATTAGGATAAATCACAGACCTTCAAAAATGTGCCACTTTCCATCACTTTCATTCAAACTGTCAGTCAATTCCTTTAGTGCCTGTTGAGTACTTCTTTTTGTGTTTTTCCTTAAAGTGAACTTCTCTTGGAAAATGACCTTTTTAGCAGTTTGAAAACAGCTCTGGCTCTCACCACTCATCAAATGTATTGCTGGATGTCTACTGAGCATTCAGTGAATGGCTGGATACCATTGGTGTGCCAAATTTAGATGTGTGATCAAGGCTGCCCTATACAGCTCTAAGCACAGTGTTGGCTGCTGGTCTTAGCAACCAATAAATGATTAAGAAGCTGGATATCTGATGATTCTTAAAGAAGAATGGCTCAGCTAGCCCTCTACTCTTGATTTCTTCATTAGCACATGCACAGATCCAGGCTAAGAGCTGGTTTTCTCTTATGTATTTATTTGATGACCACTTGGATATGGCTTGGGAAACAGTGTTTCTCCAGCAATTGGGAAATGTTTACTTCCAGTTGTTTATTTCCCTTGGTGGATTAATAAGCATACTTCAAAGTGCTGCAAAAAAAGAAAACTAGATTTTCAAAATGGGGAAGGAAGAACATTCCTAATGACACAGTGTTTTCATCAAGCTCCCTTTTTCCTGCACCAAAGAATGTTTAAAAGATTGGTTCAGAGTTTCCTTTACTTTCCAACGCACCTAATCAAATATATAAACTACATAAAACATAATAAAAGCAATCGCATCAGTTGGGGAAAATAGAAGGGGAAAACAGATGGAGTTGTTAATATTTCAGAACACAATCTTTCCAGTGAGTTAGTATCAGTCCGATTGTCACATTATGGAAAAAACGCTAACTTTCTGCAAAGATTTAACTCAGTATAATATAGCCAGAAAGGAGGACTCAGTGTTTCATGCCATTTACTCATAATCTCTGTGATCCATGAAGTCTCCTGTTCTTTTCCTCTGGCATATCATACTTTAAGACTTTTTGTCTTTTTTACTGAGATCTCGTGTCACTTACAAGGTGGGGATTTTGCATCTACATTGTTTAGGGGAAACATCTATTATATATTTACCTGTGATTTCAATGAGATCGACTTTTCAATCGTAAGTGGATGGCCCATACTTCTGTGATACAGTGGGTAGGTTCCCTTCAATGGCAATATTACTAAAGTAGGATGAACATAGAGAAAGATGATCATAAAGGCAAAGTTCTCTTTACTGGTGGCAATCCTGTAAGAGCAGATACATCAGAAAGGGCTGAAGAGTGAGCAAGAGAACAAGCCCATCTGCTAGGCATGCTGGTTTGCATGCAATCCCACGGCCAAGCAATGAAGTAGATATACTGGATACAAGTCTGTCCAGCACTCACACATTTCTCTGACCCATTCCAGCCACTGTGAATAATATGGAAGACAAAAGATCAAGAGAGTTTTGGACAAACTTGTAGGTTTGAATATGAATTTGAATGTCAGAATTCCAAAGCCAAACTTCTAAACTTAACATGTAAGCACTAAACTCAGGGTGTCCTGGTTTTCAGAGACAGAGTGCCAGAAAGTCCCAACTAAAGTCTTTGGTGGCTGCAAGTTATTAGCACTTACAACATTCATTTTGGCACTTAAATTCTTAAATCCAAGACTGCTAGGTGATTTTAGTAGAGCTAACCAGTTTATAAATCACTCTTTGCATTTGGCCCAATGTTTGTAAATCTCCAGATGGAGAAGAGTGTGACCCAAAGGTGGATTTGGCAACTCCAACATGCCTTAGGTCAAACATCTGTAGGGAACATGAGTCTGATTTCCTTACGACCTCATTGTTTCAGTAGATGGTGTATTTGGTGCAATGTTATATCTGCTACTGAAATAGCTGAATGCAAATACCAGGAACCTCTGGGAAATTTCAGTTAATAGGAATATAATCTAAAACAAATTCATCCAGTTATACAGCCAGAGGAAAAGAATTGAAAATAAAAGAAATTACTGATCCAACCAAGTAGGCACAGAAATGAAACTTCTCTAGGATTTTCTTTTTAGTTTATCCAACTTCCATTATTTTAATGAGCAAACTAGGTCAGCAGCACAGTCTTGTTATGAATAAATGAATGCCATAGTTTTACAAATATTGAAGTGTCCAGGCATTCAGCATCATTAGCTGCTTTGCTGAGGTAGCCGTGGCACAGCAACTCTGCATTTGGCTCTAATCCTAACTCAGATACTCAGCCCTATGAGTCAATGTAATGCAACTGCTGTAATGAAAACCTAACTATAGAGAAAGCAAACTGCTGTATCACAAAACATCAATTAGCCCCAGTTTCAAGTAGGGGCAAGAGAAGTCATGTAAACTGTGTCCTAAGTTCCGACATTTGGATTTTTGTGCTGATAAAAGGCTAGGAGTTCAGGCAGAAATCTGGAAAGTTTTGCATCTCACTGTCATTGCAATACTGATGTATTCACTTGTACTCTTCAGTAATATCTTCAACAAGGAAACTACTTGGAGAATTCAAAGAAAGATCACAGATGCTGTTTTCTCCATGTGCTATGCCTTTTTTTGAGGAAGGAAAGCTTATTCACTGTTAGTTTAAACTGAGTACTAAAAATCTCGGTGGACCATAAACTGATAGTAGCTCTTAATATCCATAGTATTTTATTTCTCATGTTGTGGTTGGAGATTCCCTCCCTACTTTCATTTTTGGGTTGGGTTTTTTTTTGTAGGTAGATATGAAAGCAGAAAAACATGTAATTAAAACAGGTTAATTTAATATAGCCATAAATGCCTTAAGTTTGGTCCTAATCAGGGTTGATTTCCTGATTCAGAGCAAAAAACTCATTGTAGACTAGCTTCTTGGAACATAGATAAGAAATTTTATATGTCAGTGTCTTGGGTTACAATATGTAACCAAAAATGTGTAATTCTATTTTCATCTGTTGAAACCGGTTGGAAGATATTTTCTTTTCTTGTAATTCCAGGGGCAGGTGCTTTCTGTTAATGAGTAATCATGGGTTAATGAAGGGGCAGCAGCGAGGCCGCCCCGGCCCTGCCGGGCCCGC
>NW_009719802.1:8323-20625 GCF_000703405.1 Apaloderma vittatum
CGGCGGAGCTGGACCCGCCAGGTCAGCCTCGTGGAAGCGCCTGGAGGAGCTGCGGCCATTTTTCGCCTTAGGAGGCCCGGACTCTGTCCTGTCGCCACCGGACCCCTCTACCGGATTATCTGTACTCCAGCAGAGCCGCATCTGCCACTCCAGGAGGACTTTTAATTCGGACTTATTCTGGACTTTTTTTTTTCCCAAAGCCAGGTCGTATTCTGACTCTGTCGGAGGTTCTGGGGTTATTTGTTTCTTGTTGTTCTTTTCTCTGTATCATTACCTTTGTAGTTTGCAATATTCTCAGTAAAGAACTGCTATTCCTATCCCCATATCTTTGTCTGAAAGCCCCATAATTTCAAAGGTATAACATATATTTTAAGATGAATTAGAAAATTAATCGGCACCTTTATTGAAACTGGCCGCTGTTTTTACTCACCAGCCACACACTATTTGGTTTAGTGTTTATGTCTGTAACTTAGATACATCTATCAGTAATTGAAGTTTGGCAAAAGCTGAGAAAATAAGAATTTATTCAGAATGTTTGTTTAAAGCATAATACAAAATTAGTAGAATTAATGAGCAAATATTTCTTATATGAGAGTATTACAGTGTTTATGTTGTCCAGATGATGTTTACTATACAAATGGTGGACAGCCAATATTTGCTTTTCAAACTATCACTGGTTGGACTGTCTGCCTGACAGTATTCCTTTTCTTCTGATTAGATGTGTGAGTAGTACTTGCAATGAATAATTTTGCAATTCTGGATTCCGCAAGTACTCACATATCCATCCTTCAAATCTGGTGTCAGAATTCTTTGTGCCAGCAAAATTCATGGAAATTTTGGCTTGAAGGTATTAATTAATGAAAAAAGCAAAAGGATACTTCTATGCAAAGAAAATTGCACTATTTTTGCCAGACTAACACACAGACACTCATTCTCTGGTAAAAGACAATACATATAAAGAAATAAATACACATAAGTAAACCAGTTTAATTTTATTTCTGGCTTGCAAACTTGGTGTGTGTGGCAGTTTATTCTCTTCTTTTACTTCACCGCAGTCAGATTCAAGTAAAACTTGAATATAATTTGCATCTTGCCCTCTTATCTTATGAAACTTGGTAACTTGTGGAAAGGGGGTTTGGGCAGGAAGAAACCTAGTATTTAGAGTTAGACTTTGCAACAGTGGGGAAGCTTAGGTTAATTGTATTCATATGGTGGCTAGATGGTGCTTGATTGCTCCTCTCATGTCAGCAAATCGGATATTTTTTACCTTTTTAAATATTCAGACAGAGAGCTGTGAGTGTCTTGCAAGGGTCAAACAAATATCCATGTATTCAGAAGCAAAATTCATGATACTGCTGAAGGATTTACAGTCAAGTCTGAATGTTTCAGAATTTGTTTTTGATTCAGTGCTCACACCCAGGTTTTTGCTGCAAAAACAGTTTGAAAATAAGGGATAAAAAGGTATTGATGGAATTTTCAATATGTTTTCATATATAGATATTTTCAAATGTTCATTTATATTGTACGCAAACATGAACTACTGTGCTTTATTTTTTATTGTTATTCTGTAGCTACATTGTCTGTGTAGGGTCACTGGAGTATAAGTTGCACATATGAATTTATTGTTTCTCGTAGTTGCAAAGGTTGAACTGTAGGTTTGAGCTGTAGAAAGCCTAGCTTCAATGTCTTGGATTGGCCAGGACCACAGGCACCATATTTGGTTTAAGGGTAACGGCTGAACTGCTACATCTGTGCCAGTGTGTGAAGTGGACCAGGGACTGCTGACTATGAGACCAACTGGAACGTATCAATATATGGTTAAAATGAACAATTAAATTTGCTGTTTATATGATAAAAAATAGCTCACAAACTGTTAAGGAAAAGGTGTTATTTGGAATGCAATTATTTCAACTTTTTGTGATGCCTGTAGGACACTTTAAAATCGAGAAGTATGGGTGTTGTATCATGAACGCATTCCTCAGAAAGATAACCATCCTGCCTTTTACAGCCTCATGCTGAAAGGAAGCTTGGTGGAAGTTTCTCACCTGTGATGATCTGGTGTGGATGTGGAGCTAAGCCAATGCAGTTCGCTGGAGTGGAGGCTTCCAGAAGTGATGGGATGGAGGAAAACAGTGAAAGTCTTTTTAGAATGGAGAACATAAAAGAAGCAATATGTATGATATTTGTTCAAAGAGCAAATCACCCAGCAGTTAGATAATCACCACAATCTAACCTGGAAAAGGTTTTACCTTGCTCTGCTAGGCAGAGCTTCCTTCCACTGCTCCCAATGGACAGAAGAACTAGGTCAGAAAAACATTACCTTCTCCTTCCCAGGCAAATTTGCAGTCTGAAACTGTCCTGTGTCTAACAGTGGTTTTAGATCGACTTGGACACTAATCTTAGCTACCTGGGTCTTCTGTATTTTTCTCCACTGAGGAGCTAGGTAGCTGATATCATTAAACTAGAACATTAGCTTGAAAGCCTGTTTTGGGGTTTTCCAATTTTCTCAGGACTGTGATCACAGAGCTTTAACAAAGTTTGAAGTCCCATGCTTGAATGAAACTGTATAACCACATCAACACTGAAGTTCACCTGAAATCTGGAGATTTTTGCTCCCTTCTCTGGGAGTCTGAATGTTACTGTTATGAGAGTAGCTAAGAGAATAGTGGGAGAGCAATATCTTGTTTCTAGAATCAGGAATAAGCTTTGAATGATATCCCCCTTCTCCTGCAGGCTCTTAGGACATGACTGAGTCCAGATTTAATAACTTTTGTGAAAATTATCCTTAACATGTTCACCCAGTGGGAGAGAGAAAGACCTCCTTCCTAGAAAGACATCATATACCACTGTAATTGGCAACATGTGCATTACCACAGAACCTAAAATTAAACTGACATGCCTCAGTGATTCCATCTGTTGTCACATCTAACCTACCACAAAGAGAGCAGCAGAGTTAGGTTCACACAGAACCTCGTCCTCTCCTCTAAATCTGCGGTGATATGTAGAAGTGGCAGTCAAGGCACAATATTTGTCACCATCATTCTGCTAAGTATTTGAAGAAACATATGATCATCAATGCGAGTAAAGATGGTCAAAAATTGGAAGTTCATGTTGTCCTGTGCAATGATTTCTTACGATTTCTTACATTTTCTTCTGACGCGTCTAGTGCTACTCATTGCTGAGGTTACTGGGCAACTGATTCACCAGCTGACCTGACTTACCATGCAAATTGTTTCTAGACATGGACCTGACAATAAAATCAAATAAAATGGATTATTAATGAGAATTAAAAGGACAGCTGGCGTCTACAGATATGTACAAATCTGTAAGCCAACAGAATGAATTCTAAAGCAAATATGACAAAATAGACTTGATCCTGTAGATGTGTGTTAAGCGCAGGGATTACAAACCAGAGAAATGTCATTGGCTTCAATAATTCCTTCCTTATGGTTAAAATGACTTGTAGTAGTGGGCACTGTGTTGCAGGACTAGATCTTCATTTTGCTGTGTGTTGTCAAAAAGAAGAAGTCCACATTCACAGAGACGGCAATATTGATTTTAAAGGGAACAGGAGCGGGCATTTGCAGTTCATCTGTCAGTAACAGACAGAAAACATTTTCTTGACTTAGAAGATACTTATATTTAAAATATTTTTAGCTGTAATAGTAATGCCGAACTATTTTTAAAAAAACCAAACTAATTGGAAAGAAATGTTTATCACAGCCCAGCATTCCCAGAAGGGGAATCAATTTATATAAACATGCTAAAACTAACCTATTTATGAAATGTTATAGAGAGCTTAGAAGAGAACCACAACAGATCCTTATCTTATGTTCACTGTTTTAAAATATCAACGGTAGGGTGAAGGCTGAGGCTAGTTAGCACATATGTTAAGGTCATCTAAAATCCATTGCCAAAGCCACTGAGATTGCCAGCAAAATGTAAACTAATGTTCCAGGGTTCTCATTAAATGCTTAATATGAATATGCTTCCCTTGCCATATAAATCACTATGAATGCAACAATCAGTTTCTCCTATGAAAGTCACTAAATAATTACGTAAATGAAAGGCTGAAAACTCTAAACTAACTATCATAAGCATTTGAGGTAGCACCTAAGAAACAAAAGCAGAAGAAAGATATATTTATAGTTTAATATATGGAAATATGCTTTTTTAAACAGTAACATTGATGTGCATATGAGCAGATTTATTTTTAATCCAGTTTAATCTAGTAAATAAATATACATGTCAGAAAAATAACTGAAAACACCAAAAAAGGTCTGCAAATTTTATTTTGTCCATAAAATGCCTGTCACCTTCAGAGAACTTTCCGCAGGCCTCATTTATCTCAATCAAAAAGGAAAATCCTCATGTAGTTGAGATTAATTACAAAATTACTGTGGAAATCAGTAGATTTCCCCTATTTTCTCCAGCCTTATTTTCACTAAGCAAGGATTCCTTTGTGTAAGGACTGCAATATTTCTTTTTCACTAAGTGAGAGAGCATTGTGCATGGACACATACGTGTAAGCAAGACTGGGAAAGTGCAAAACAGCTTCCTTCTGTCATGAACATTGTGTAACAGGTTGGCAACGTTAATTTGCATCATTTGTTCATCTCCATTATATCCAGAGGCTTGAAGATGCAAGAGCTATATTCGGAGTTTCTCCAAGAGATTTGGCACGTGCTGCAGAATGCTCCCAGTTAGGAATGGGACTGCCCAAAGTATCATTCAGCAGCCCCTGGTCTGTCTGTGCTGATGTTTCTGGTGTTGGTAGAGATGTTTCTTCTGAGTACCTGGTTACCACGGAAAGATTTAGGTCATTCCAAAGCATTTTCTCCTTGCTGGAGATGACAGCTCTCAGGCTCAAGTTCTAAAGTTTCCCTAAAGCCAATGCAGAAGTGAGGCAAAGCCTTAAGTGGCATCATTACAAATCTACACAATTAGAACAGATGGGAATGTTGACATGAGGTAAAACAATTTTCCAGTAAGTGAAGCACATGAAAATTTTGTAAAGTGCAAGATAAAGATAATGTAATAATGTCCCAGAAAAGTGTTTTATTTATGATGTTGCCAAGTAGTGTTGTTCTAAACTAAGACAATCACCACATAAACATGGATTTTTCTAAGAGTGCTAGCTTTTCTTACTGTGGAATTGAGTGAGAGATAGAGGGAAGGTAGACTTAGCAAGGAGGAAGAGAGGGAAAAAGGCTGACAGAGAAAACAAGGAGAGTGCCGAAGTAAGGGAGATAGTGTTTGTGTTTTAAAGAACTTGAGGCTGTGCCAAATCAGAATTTTCTTTAGGAACTTAAGAGCTGAAAAACTTCATCAGCATGTACAGATCATGGGCAGAGGGAGACACTGCAAGTTCACTGTAATGTGCTATTACAAGGCTGGAGAGAGAAAAGGGATGAAAGAAAGAAATGGCCTTTGGCCGTTGTTGTAATGAACTGAGGAAGGTTTATCGGATATAACATGAACCTCAGCAATTCCTTCAGTAAGTCTGGCTCAAGCAGACAGTGTTTAACAAAACCCAGTAGCAGGCAGGGGATTTCATACCCTTTCTATTCTAAGGCAAATAAATAAATCAATGAAACATATAAACAAATACGTAAAAAAGAGAGATTCAGTTGGTGGATTTAGTTTAGCTCTGAGTTTGCAGGGGTAAGTTTCTGGAAGTTGAGACTCTGAAACTCAGGCCTATAAATGGCTCAATCAACAGGGGCTTGCAGAAACTCTGTGCAAGTTCATAAGTTGTTGGAACGGCACAAATGCATTTTGACTGGATTTACACCGAAATTAAGTTCAACTCAAGCTTTTCATTTTGGTGCACTGAGACCAGATCTACATAAGACACTCTCATTAGGAAAACTTAGTTGTTGTGGGAGGTAAATCTGAAACTTTATTTCCAGCTGATCAAAAGTCTGTATAGTTTGTGTGTGGACTGTATCAATAAAATTACAAGAAACTGTTGGTTTTCACTGCTATAATCTACTAGAATTTTAAGTTAGGCCTAAAATATGACATCTTATTTATAGGATTTGTAAGGTAAGTAACAGTACTCTACTGCCTATCCTGATTTCTAGACTTTCTTTTAGAAGACGAACTGTTCAGTTAAGATAGAACCTCAGACTCTTCTCCTCATGCAAGACCTACGGCAGGACCGTAGGGTCTCAGCATAAAAGGATTCAAATATTTAATAAAGAATATTGGCTCGTTGCAGTTAACTGCCTTACTGTCATTGAAAGCGCACAATTCCTACCAAAAAGGATGAGAGAGCTGGGTCATCATTTCTCCCCTGTCCCTCTTCCCCAAAATGGATCTCAGCATGGGGCAGTATGGTGCATTACAGAGAAAGAAAGTAAATGGACTAGGAAAGGTCTATAAAATCTTGTGAAACAAGGAAAAAGTGAATAAGGAATGACTGTTCACTGTGCGCTCCTTGTTCTTCTATGGACACCTCCCCCTGGGCACTACTGGAGTCCATATACTGGACTAGCTGGATGTTTGGTTGCCTTGATTCAGTCATTGTTGTCACTGTTCAAAATGCTGAATGACAGTGCTCTGCTATTACAAATTCTGGGGACTAAGAAAAAAAAATCTTGGCCAAAACACTGCTGCTTTCTTTAATGAAAATTAATGACATTTTCTCCAATATGCAAACTTTACAGACACCATTGTAAGAAGGAAACTCAGGGCATCCCATTTCCACATCCAAGCCCCAACACATTAATTATTTACAGAATGACAGAGCTGTGAAGGACCTCAAGAAACCATCTACAATCTCTTGCTTCATATTTCTGTAATTTCTGACGGAAGTATTTCTAATCTTAGAGACCTTCAATAATGGAGAGTTTACAACTACTCAGATATCCTACTTCTGTTAGAATGTGATCTCCTAAGGGCCAGCATGACTCTTCCATGTTTCAATTTCATCATACTAATTCTCGATCTGTTCAGCCTCAACAAGAATAGTATTATTTCCATTCTCTTGACTGTAGTCTTTTATATGACATTATATACTTCTAGTCTTATTGTGTAGACTAAATCCTAGTTTAATTTGAGATCAGACCTTACTCTGGTTACTTCATTCCATCTGTAGTAAAAGAACATGTATTTTATGAAAGTGATGAAAAAGATCTATATAAAAACTAATAACAGCAACAGAGACTTGTGCATGTGCAGAACTTTGTCTATGTAGAGCACAGCTTTGGACTGAATTCCAGGGCTCTGTTTAACAACAATGTTCAGGAGCTTGCCAAAGAGTAGAGTGAAATGAGGAGTTTTTAGTATTCCACATTTTATTTAAATATTTAATAAAATATTTGTCAATTGTCAAGGTCACTTGGAGTTTACTGATATTACTACTGCCTTCATGTTGTGCCCAAACAGAGAAAAGATGTAATAGACTAATCGTTCCATCAAACTCTACAGCTGTCTTCTTCTATAGAGATAATATTAACCTCCTTGAGAATCTGTGTATCTCAGACCTGAGACACTCAGACCTGATTAACTAAATGAAGAATTTGTATTAAAAGGACAGATTTTCTTTGGTTATTTTCTTTGAAGTATACAAATTTTAATACAAATACTTACATCTTTTCAGTGCTGTGATAAACTCGATCTGTGAAAGTGACTTTCGCACTCTCAAAATAATTCATAAAGGTCTTTCTAACTTGCTTCACTGGATATCTGTTTACTCTTAGAAATACCAAAGACTTAAAACAGTATGACTCTGTCTGTTGTCCCTGATTACTAATTCAGCAGAAGTGTCATAAAAAAAAGAAATCAAAGAAATGAAAATAAGTGGCATGACACAGTAGACCCCGTTCTAGCAATGTTGCAGCTCATGCTGGAAATGGAATCTCCAGTTTCATTTGTTTTGATGTACTGTATAAATATTTAAAGAATGCAAGCTGCAATTTTATCCAGTCTTCACTGAATTTCAGTGTCATGTCTTGGTGGGGGTTTTAATGGTGATCCCAATTAGTGTTAGAATTGCTGGTTCCGCAGATCAATGAGAGATGTACATGAAGTCCATTTCAGCTCAGAAAAACACTCCAGAACAAGTTTGACTTGAAGCAATGGTCCAGTTCTCACTGAAATACTGTGGGAGGCAGTGAGCATTATATATACATTATGAAGTTCAATGTATGCATGAAGAACTTAATCTAAGCTTATTCTGGATATGTTTATGTCCAGGGCATTTTGGGGGCATTTCAGGGCATTTTGCTGTAGAAAGGATATTTTCATATCCTTACAATGAAGTAATTTGCAAGTGTCTAATTTTAAACAGCTGAATAACTTCAGGTAAGTAACAGTGTCACTAAACAATGTTTTGTGACAATTTTATTTAGAACATGCGTATGAGTATCTCACAACCTGCTTATTGAGAAATCAAATTCTTGTAAGATTAGAGAGCCAAAACACTCCATCTCCCCAAGTAAGAGCCATGTAAGATCAGCAGTGAAGATTTATATATTAATGTGACAATTGTGATGCTGCCTGACACACTGTGCATTAAATTGAGGGCCTCTAGAGCTAAAAATATGAAGCAAAGAGCCTTGACTTTCCAAGCATGAGTTAATAATAGATTCTCATCCACCAATAAAATATGTACCATGGAGACATGTAGTCTATCTTGGAGAATGAAACACTGCTACCTAAAACTCTATCAGACTCGCAGGGTAATTATTGTGAAAACTTGGGGGAAAATGCAAAATTGTTGGTCATTTGGCTGTCTACTCAGCAAACTTTCTAACTGTGTGTTTACTGCATCTGAACAGAAGAGTCCATGAAGTGGAAGGATACTCCTGTGGGACTGATCATTTAACCACTACAACTGCATCCATATTCTTAATAAAATAAGCCAGGGCTGCTTGATTGGTCCTGGAGCTAAATGAGAGAGCATGATTCCTGTCCATGTGTCCAACATGGTTTTTCCCCTCAAAGAGGGTGCCTCTGCCCAGGCTGCTGGCTGGGACCTTTGCTGGGTTTGTGCTGTTTCCAAGTTGTCTTCGTGCACTGAGAGTCATCGCATCCAAAGCTGTGACTTGGAGTGCCCTAGAAGGAACAATCACAGGACAGCACTTGCTCCTGTACTTGGCACTGTTTTATCAGGAATGCAGATGAAGTTCATGGACAAGGACTTCAATCTATCCAACCTATATAATGGCATTGATACTGGTAAAGGAAAGAACGTGTGTGACTTGTCTCCAGCTGACTAGCGACTGGAAAACTAATTGGCTCAGAGAATAAGGTCCAAAGTTAATTAATGAAAGACTTGCTTAGTTCTAATGTACTTCACCAACCCTCATGAGTCATCAAAGATCTCCCAGACTAATACTTTGAAGCCTTTAGAGCACATGTCTTATGAGGAGTGGCTGAGACAATGGAGTTGTTTAGCCTGAAGAAGAGAGATGAGGGGAAACTGTATCACTTTCTACAGCTACCTGAAAGGAGATTGCAGTGAGTTATGAATCGGTCTGTCCAACCAAGTAACAAGTGATAGGACAAGAGGAAATGCCCTCAAGTTATGCCAAGGGAAGTTTAATTTGGATATTAGGAAGAATTTATTTGCTGAAAGAGTTATCATGCATTGGAACAGGTTGCCCAGGGCAGTGGGGGATTCCCCTTCCCAGGAGATATTTAAGAGTTAGGTAGACATAGTGCTTAGGGATATGGTTTAGTCAAAGACTCATCGGTGTTACATTAATGATTGGACTGGATGATCTAGGGAATTCTGTGATTCTACGTTTAAGTGTAGACCTGCAAGAGAAAGTATTTACTTTCCCTATGAAAAGGGAAACAGAGAAAAATATTATTAAATGTTACTGAGGTACTTCTGGGAGTTTAGGAATCTCAAGTCTTTATTATTCTCTAGGAACTAGATTCCTCATGAAGGCATCCTCATTTAAAAACACAATGACCAGAGGCTCCCATACTGCAACACATCATCTCATCGAGAAGAACAAATAATGGCTATACCAAAAAGTGTAGCTTGGTTTTGGAGCCTGAGAAGGTGGAAGGCAGACAATGTTAGAACTGTAGGTTTTGGACCTCTCCAAAGAATTTTAGAGCATTTTCTTTTATAAAACTTCATTTTTGTTTCTCACTACTTCATTTCATTGAAAAATTAGATTTTTTTTTTGTTTAATTTACATTTTCCAAGAGAAATCTTGGGAATATACTTATCTCAATTGCTTTATATATAGATGAATCTAACACTGAGCTAGAGTTGCTAATCTTACTTCTAATCAAAGTTGTCATTTCTTCAGAGGATGCAACTGTCCTCTCTGTAGCTCACAAAAAAATATAGTTTTATGATCTGCGTCTGACTGTCTTTAAGGCTAGAGAATGCATAATAGAGAGTCTTCTCATTCTGCTCCATGAGACTTAGGAAATTCACAGTGTTGTGTAAATAGCTCTTGAAATTTGGACCACTGGAGATATGCAATTTTAATACTCTTTGTTATCTGAAATGTGATTTACTTCCTTCAAGGGATCTTCCATTTTCAAGGATAGGCCCCCATTTTAGTTTTGGTGCAATGACATCTTGCAGAGAAAGCACACAATGACCCCTCCTGTAGTCTTCACTGTCAGTTTTTCTTATTTTGCAATTTCTTGCTAAATTTTTCCATTCCTCAGAATCCTGATAAGAAAACCAGGAGTAACCAAGAAAAAGTTCAAAGTAGACAAGAGGAGAAATAACTTCCTGATTAGCAAGAAAAATAAGGATTAAATGGCCAGTATTATGACAGATCTGCAGTATACATCCAGTTAAAAAAGAACTGTTGGAAAGATGTATACAAAGGTCTAAAAAATCCATAATTACATTTACTCTAAACCATTGTTTATAGGCCTGTAATTTAGAAACCTAGTCTGGGATTCTTCTAGCTGAAAGGTAGTGTATAAATATAAAATCATTCTCATGCAACTATGACCACATTATGTACTGCATGTCAGATGAGTGGAGAAATTAAAAACCTGATGGACCATAGAGTATGCTGTGAAACAGAAATTAATGAACAAATACACTAATAAGCAAATGACATATTAAAAATATTATGATTCATAGTCTGTAGTAGGAAACAAATGATTGTTGGCAATGACCTAGGTTTGCTACTTTGAAAGCAGAATCCTAACTTAAAGCAAGTGCAGATTACTTTCCTTGTACCCAAGTCAATTAATTTTTACTTTCCACAGTGTTGAGGGAGGAACCTAAGATTAGTTTTCAGAGTGTTACACAAATGACTAAAATGAATGTGATATCTCTATCTGGAGAGTGCATTTTTACATGAGAGGATAAATTACTTTTGTGACACTTTCAAATCTTAAATAGCCTCTGTCAAGAGAAGAAAATATCTATTAAAAAGATATTTTTAATGCTTATCAAAGGTGTTTCTGTGCCAAATACACACAATTCTACGAAGAACAGTGATGTGCTGGTACTTCTTTGATCTCAAATATCTTTCATCCTGGTCTGCTGCCAAGGATCGTTCACTCTCTGCACACACCAGTTGGAATAGGAAAAAAATGAATGAAACTGAACTCCTGCGCTGAATTCACATCTCACTTCCCCTATTTCTCTGCCTGACTCTGATGTCTTCAGGGAAGCTATTTCTCAATTATTCTGGTATGGGTAACATCATCTACAGCTGTGCCTTCAACATGCACAGATGGTATCTTCCTCGCTTAGTCAAATAAGACAAAGTATCCCTCTTTAAGCTTTAGCCAGACGTGTTAAAATGACTTTTCTGAAAAAGGACAGCCTGTGGCACAAATACACTACAAAGTGCCATGCAAAGTTACTGAGCTACCTTCACCCGCTTCAGCATGTGATCACCTTGCTATGGGCGTATTAGTTCAAGTGCCAATACTATTTTCAGGTGCAGCAATGTGCAAACACGGCTCTGCTGCTTCCAACATCCACATAACTTTCTCTGCAAAACCTTGTTATGCTTTGCTTGGCTCTGATGTGTGTGATGGTACAAGTGCCCTTTCTATACCATGCCCCCTCTTAGATACCAATATTCTTATTCATATCAATCTATTTATCATATTTAACTTTCACACACCTGAAGGCATAGCAAATATTCCTGTCTCAATTACTATGAATGAAGAAGAAACAATGTGTCACATCCACAGACTGTAAGAGGGCAAAGGCTTTCTGCTGTAATGTGTGCAGGTCTGGGCCCCTCACTGCCAGAAAGACCTTGAGGGGCTGGAGCGGGTCCAGAGGAGAGCAACGAGGCTGGGGAAGGGACTGGAGGGAAAGTCCTGTGAGGAGAGGCTGAGGGAGC
>NW_009719802.1:20966-44814 GCF_000703405.1 Apaloderma vittatum
CTTTTCCAGCCTCAACAGTTCTGTGATTCTGTGATTCCAGGCATGCCAGCAGCAGGGACTACTACCTTGACCACTGACACATCCTCTTTCTTTAACTAGTGTTTGGGTCTTTGTTCTGCTCTTGTGACCAGATGACCATAGTAGGGATTTCACTATGAATGCAAACATAAAATTGGTCTTCTTGATTTCTTACTGACATTGGCTCTCAAACACACATGGTTCAAATAACTTCAGTGGTGAATGGCCATCCAGCAAAAGTCACTGCACTGGTGAGTTGTCCATCCTAACAGACGAGGAGGAATAAGGGTTTGCCTAAATCAGCAGGTTAATGTGTACCGTGCTGAGATTTGAGTTTGCATGGTTCTACTCACCAGTTCCTCTCTGGATGTTGCCCATGAGAGATGCATGTTTCTGTTACTCCAAGGGAAGCCACATCAAACCTGTTGTGTACTGCGGTTCAACTACTGACATCAAACACTGACACAGGGCCTGGCCTGTGGCTCTACAGTCAAGTGGTATAGCTCATGGCCGCCAAAACACTCCCATCCAACACAACCATGGCTGTGTCCATACTGCCTACCAGGCTACTGCAAAGTGCACTGCAGGCTTACAGAGAAATAATAGCAAAGCACTGGTTTCTCTTGTTTACTCTGTGTTAAACGCAAAGTGTGCAGAAGTTTACAGTACCTTAGGAAAGAAATAACTTAAGACTCACCTGAAAACACAGTGCAGAGATGCCTGAAGCCACATGCTCAAGCCTTCTGAGAGTAGTTCCCTCATGTAGTCAAATTATTATAAATACAGTAGTGTGATCTTAAAGTAAATGCACGATGTATCCTTAGATGAGACTAATTTTTGTAAACAATTTTTTCACCTGCTTGTTCAGATTCCTGCCATGATTTTAAGGTAGTCTTAGAACTTCTTTACTTTTTTACTTCTTTACTTCTTTAGCATGAGTCTGGATTTGGTCATATATATCTTGCATTGATTTATAATCTTTTCTACACACTATGGAATGAAATGGAATGGAATGGCATGGAATGGAATGGAATGGAGTGGAGTGGAGTGGTGTAGCGTAGTGTAGCATAACATATAATATAATAAATATAATGTAATATAATATAATACAATACAACATAATGTAATACGATATAAATTTCACTTGGAAGGGACCTACAGTGATTATCTAATCCAACACCCTGACCAGTTCAGGGTTGACAAAAAGGTAAAGCATATTATTAAGGGCATTGTCCAAATTCCTCTTCAACGCTGACAGGCTTAAGGCATCAACCACCTCTCTAGTAAGCCTGCTCCTATTTCTATATATAATTTGATATAATGAAGCTGTGATTCTGCATTTTTCCCCAAAATGTTGCTGTCAAAGAAAACATAGCAGTGGGTCTAAAACAGTAAGTGCTTCGCAAGCATAACTCTCAACAGCCTGAACTTTCATTTTTGCACTAAAGCTGCATAAATGTACCTTAGAGTGGGATTGATTAGGATTACTTATATCCATTTTAAGGCATTTTTATACTAGAGAGGTTGTGGAAGAGCTCTAACTAAATTAAAATGAAGCCTTTTCAGTCAAAATGGCTTTGAATTACTGTATTCATTTAATAACAGCAATACGTTCTCTTGATACATTGCAAATGTTCCATGCCTGCAACACCTACGACATGGCTTGCAGTTGTAATCCCTGCAGAGCCAGGTATAGTGGTGAATGCCAAAAATTCCTTCAGTAGTTTTTCAAAGAGTGTGTGTATTTCTGCGTATGTTTCTATGTGTATCAGTCTTTGATATTGAAATAGACCTTGTGGCAGGCAACACTCACACAGGTGGCTCCTATTTCTGCCTGTGAATAGTCAGAACATCACCTCTTCTTTCAGTAAGAGAGGTTACAAAGGGTTACAATGAGGTGGTAGTAGTGTAGCTGCAGCTGTCCTGGAGCAGCTTGCTTGTCCCAGTTATGCACTGCAGATAGCAGATGTGAACAACCCATTACCTGCTTCTAGAAATTCCTTATGTGTTGGAGGGGATTTTATTTTCCTTTTGAAAGACTTATTCAAAAAATCCTCAGTCTGTTTTGAATTTCTTTCATGATCTTTTTCATTCTCACGCAAGATGAATAAATTTTGAATACCTTTTCATTTACGTATTAATATCTCATCAGGGGAAACATTTCTGATGCAAGACATAAGAAAGTAACGCAAGACAAATGTTCAGCTTCTGCACAAAATGGATTTGGTTTTCCAGGTTCTTGAACCTTAAGTCGGTGTCTAGGAAAGTACAAAGCAAGCATAAAAGTCCACCACTATGGTAAGTGATGGATGAGAAAAGCCTTATTTTAATACGTCTCTATACTATCTGGTATATTAGGATGATCTCAAGGAAAATGCTATTTCAAGTCCTTGCATTGCCAGAGAGTAAATGAGAGTGAAATTCCTGAGTTTTGGACTAATATGGGTCAGGTGTAAATGATTACTACCAAGCTATGTGAGTAGAGGCAACATGTGCCGACATTTGGGCATAGGAGGCTTGACAGTTGCACGTATATCTTTTGTGGGTGCAGTCTAAAAGCAGCAGAAGGTTTTCCGGTTTCCATATCTGAAAGCCAGAACTTGATGACACAAGGATGCTCAGGAGTGGCAGTGTGAATTAGCTGTTAAAGTGGATTAATTAAGGATAGTTAAGAGGCTTCAGGAACTCACTCAGAAGGAAAGGATCTCAATTGTATTTGTCTTACTTTACTAACTAAAAACGCAAACTACCAAAGTTTTGGCTTGTGCATGCGCTCAAATCGTTGGAAATGTGAAGTAAGTTGTTTTCATTTAAATCTCTTTTACTGTAAATGGAGCTAATGTATTTTACATCAATCTCACCACAGAGTTTAAAGAATCCAACCATCACCATGTTTCTGCTGATGAACAGAGTGGCTTGGTGAGGTGAACTGTGTACTGGAACCATGAAACTGCCTTCCACTAAGTGACCTGCATTCTTAAGGATATTTTAAAATTCTGGTGAAAAAGAATGAGTGAAAACAAAACAAAAGAAAAAACAAAGCCCAACAGACTGAAAACTCCTGGAATAGACAAGTGAAAACTGAGTCCTACATATGTGCTGTTCCACAACATGTCAGAGTGAAACAGACTGAGACAAAACCTCTTTGAAGCTCTTTATATGTTCAGTCTTTGCTAAGTTGTGTTGCTTTGCACCTGCATTTCTGAAATAAGATGTATTTTGAAGGGAGGCAGGGTTGATTTTGGAAGGTGAGATGGCTCACTTTGTTGTGCAAGTCAAGTGTAATGGCAGCACACCACAGATGTCTGCCACATGTTGCACACATTTTAATATTCAGTAGCAAATGTTCTTATTATATGAGAGCAAGAAGAATAAGGTTCACTTCATGAAAGCAGGTGAAGTAAACCCCATTGAGCTGTTTGCCATATGGAATGCATAATGGATGATGGTCCAGATGCATCCAAAAAAGAAATGTGCTTTGTGTGCGGCTGAGATAGGGAAGTTTGTGGTAAATTCTGCCCTTTGTCTATGAGGTTTTGGCTCTGGACAGGGATTCTTGTCATGCATTTCTGCCAAATATGTTAGAGTTTAACTCATATGTTTTACCATATACGGATATCTACTTAAGCACTTTTCTGTTTACCATGTGCGTATTTTTTCCTTCTCATTCTAGCAGAATTGCTTAGCTGAAAATTCAGTGGGTCTAATAATTGTTGAGCTTTCATTAACTAAAGAGAAAACAAGAAAACTTTTTCTTTGGAATAAGAAGAACACAAGGAATAAAGAAAAAAAAGTTGGACAAATGGAAATTCTCAAGAAGAGAACATTGCAACCAAATTCTGCCCTCAAAAATCTACGCAGCTACCACAGCCTTTACAAGGGAAGTCACAAGAGTAACTGCATGAGCTGGATTTCCATGGTTCCATTTTAGAGTGGCCATTTCAGACCGAAAGTTCAGTCCAAGACAAAAGACCTAAATAAAATGTCATCTGTTTGCCCAAGTCTACCTTTCCCTTGTATCTTATTCCAGTGTAATTGCCATAATGGTAGTTACAGCAGTTAGTAGACACAAGTCCCTCCTATAAGATGAGGTCTGAATTCTTATAAATTCTGACTAAATTCAGATGACAAGAGTCAGGAAATAAAACATAGGATTTTACCAGAATGTTAATGTGACAAATCAAGCTGCTTATTTATGTGCCTAAATATGGACTTACTGCCTAGTGTTTGTGTTTTACATTAGATTTGCATGAGTAACATCTGAAACCTTATATTCTTGGCCTGAACAAATGAGTAATGTTTCTTTAAGGAAAAAAAATAAATAAAGCCAAAAAAGCTAAATACCCCAGAGCCTTCATTAGGTTTTGTGCTAACCAACATTCCTATGTTTTATATTCAAACCAACATATTAACATGAAACAATCATTCCAGATGGAAGAAAATATCAATTCTAGGGTCAGGAAAGGGGTACATAAAATTCTGGCAAATTAGAAGGAAAAATCTACAGGGGCTAAAAAGCTCATTAATATATGCTTTAATCCCCATGTGGATCATTGTGGTTTGGACCTGCAGAAAATGAAATGAGAAAATGCTACCATAAGCTGACCAGTTTTAGTGCTGAAAGGCAATATCCAAAATGTTCCTCGGGCTTCCAGGGAATGAAAGGACTTGAATATATATTTCTATACATTCTGTTGAACAGCTGACTGAGTAGACGCCTATCCTAAATCAGCATGTCTCTGACTGTGGTGTGAACTTCAATAGAAAACATGTACCTAGAGAAAAGCCAGCACAGTTTAGAAAGTATAACACTTTATACGTATCATATTTTTAGAACTGTTTTTTCATTGAGGAACAACAACCCTCAATCATTGAGCATTTTAGTTTTTCCTTGGGGATAAAATTTCACGAAACTACAATTTATACCATGCTTTAACTAGTCTACCTAAACACAACATCTGTAACTCCTTTATGTGGCATTTAGTATTTTGACAAGAAAATTTTACTGGTTTTCTGTCACAAAATATTAGCAGATTATGCTAGTACATGCTCTAAATTTTAATTTTAGAAGTAGAATGAGATGCTTCTTTGTTTTATATATTTATCCTGATAATATCAGCAAGTAAGTCTCATCTCTTCTTTTTCCCTGTCTTTCTCACTACAGTTTTGGTTATTTGCAGCTTCAGGAGGCAGGTCAAGGGCCATGAACTCATAGAATGAGAGGAAACTTTTTTCAGCTACCTAGCTCTTGGTATCTTTTGCTGTGAGACAGATATTATTTATCTTCAGGATGAGAAATGAAACTCATTTTACATGAGCACTGATATGAACATGACCAAAAAGCGAGGGTTGAATTCTCAGCACAAAGCCGCAAAGTTAAGCATGTGACAGTGGTACTGTATGATTTTTACCAGTCGTCTGCTAGCAAAACTGAATGTCCCTGGCCAGGACATACAGGGATTTGAGGGTGCTATTTGAAAGGCAACCAATCTATTTCATTCCTTCCAAAGAAAAATGTGACTCACAACTGGCTCAGGACAGGCCTCTTAGATCCAAACATCTTACTGGAGGAAGTAATTACACATAAACCACTACTTCTACTTTCCTTCTGTTTCTCTCTTACCTACGTATACAACATTTGTGTGCACGTTACTTGTACAATACATATAACTGTTGATTAGTTCAAGACATTGGATCAACAGAAGCTCAGCAAAAAGTGAGGCAATTCTTTCAGCCAGGAACCTGAAACATTTCTGAAATGTTTCCTAAACATTAACAGGAACCAGGAGGTATTTTGATAGACTTATAAATTTAAACTCATTTACAACAAATACTGTATTTATTGGTTTATTATGCCAAAAAATTACATATTGTATTATAAAATCAAAGTCCAACATAGTTCAGATATCTCCAGCTATAATTAAGACTTCCATGTATTTTACAAGATTTGAGAGAGAAATACTGTAAAATCTATAGACCTTATTCATTAAAAAAGCTGCTTATGTAATCAATTCACATTTTTCAATGTGTTTTATGAGCATCCTGGAATATCTGCCTTCAATACATATTGGATGATTTCAGCTGTATTTCTAACATTTATGGCTGTGGATCTACAAATATAGATGAGATATGACTGCTAAAAGGTAGGTCTGTTTTTCACTTATTATTTATTATGTATGTCACAGTAGCACCCAAACTGTATGCACATGTTCAGTGTCACTGATGTCAGTCCCCAGGTTGGCAGTAAGATCTCT
The DNA here is from genome assembly GCF_000703405.1 of Apaloderma vittatum. Taxonomy (NCBI): domain Eukaryota; kingdom Metazoa; phylum Chordata; class Aves; order Trogoniformes; family Trogonidae; genus Apaloderma; species Apaloderma vittatum. The sequence goes on from NW_009719802.1 coordinate 27,239, forward strand.
CCTAGATTTGTAGCTGAGCATACACAGGAGTGGTGCTCTGGTCTACATACAAAGGTGGGAGGATGTCTGTGAAATAAACCAGGAATTTCTCAAACTGAGTTTGAGGACTGCCTTCAGAAGCAGCACAGCAGCAGCTCCAGGTCTCCTGGCTTCTGACCTCCATGTTCTCTTTATGTTTCACAGACAATCTCACTTCCCTTGCCTGCCTGACCTTTCTGTTAAGCCTATTCAAGCCTCTAGCCTATATATTCTGTCAAGGTCAGGTTGGATGAGGCTTTGAGCAACCTGATTTAGTGGAAGTTGTCCCTTCTCATGGCAGGGGGCTTGGAACAAGATGATCTTTAAGGTCCCTTCCAACACAAAACATTCTATGATTCTGTGATACATCTCTATGCATCTATCATGACAAACTGCTGTAGGATCCTGACACCCTTCTGGTGTGCAGGCCAGTGCCCATACGCCTTGCATTAACTTGACACACACCTGGGCTAATGTTGGTCTGAGAAGAGCAGTTCTCATAGACCTCAGAATGATGCGTCAGTGACAGCAGATTCAGTGAGTCAGCTCTGGTTATGTTTGTATACCAAGGCAGCGGCAGTCACAGGTCCTTACTCTGCAGGGTGACCTGGTTTAACAGAATCAGTGAGGCACCTATAACACTGTCCTTGTATGGTATTACACATGGGAAGAACTGTATGCTAGCACTGACAAAACAGTTTGGTCCACATATGACTAATGAACTTCTTGTGTGAATAGTAACAATTAGCGTCATGACTGCAATTGAAGTGAATAGTCTCTGAGGTGCTAAGATCCTTATACTGCAAGATTTCTGTGCCACTAGCATTCTATGCCACTAGTGTTCTATGCCACTAGCATCCCCAACTTGTCTGATATTCCGCTAATATGGGCTTTATAATTGGATAGAAAACATACCTGAAGTAGAAAAAAGGTAGGGAATTATGCTTAGGAAGCTACCTACTTCATGTCCAGGTGAGCCTAGAGATTTTCTAATCCATTACACCACTGAGTGGTTTTCTTACTTTAAACTGAGCGGTGTCATCTCCAAAGCTTAAAGGGATCTCAGTTGAGAGGGTGGTCTCCAGTCATGCCTGCGAAGTGCCTGTAGATTTGCTGCCTGTATCTGCTATTAATTTGTTCTGGAGGAGCGTCTTAAAATAACTTGTAGGCATTCCCACAAGAACTTGAAGCTGAACATACATGAAGAATTGGGAAGGATCACATTCATAGTGATGAATTGTTCACATTTGTGATGAGTTTTTTGATGCTGAATGTTGTACTGTACAGTTTTACTACAGAATTTTTCTCTAACAATCAGCCTTACTGATAAACCTCTAAAGCAGGATGATGCAAAGAGCAAACTCTTGAATAGGTCACTACAACAGGGGAAGACTTATCTATCCAGAGATTTTAATTGGATATTTAGATACTGTCACTGTGGCAGATGAATTAGCATGGGAAAGTGCTGCTGATTATACTTTCCAATAGATCTAGTACATTACTAGAACACCATGGGCTGGAAAAAATTATAATCTGCAAGTGGAAAATTAAAATACACTGAAATCTAACCAGGGAGCCGGAGGAACATGTCTCCTGGAATGGCTCCTGTGTTGGCAGAAGTGACTGGGCAGTGATCCCAGAGTGTATTAATCTCCAGTCATGAAGCTAGCACAGGAAGGTCATTTAGTTATTAGGACAATAAAACAGGTTTTATTTTTGTTTATTTTTAAATTTATTTTTAAATTTATTTTTGTTATCATTACACTCCTATCAGATTTGCTTAGGACTGGCTATGGCTAGGGCAGCAGGACTGCCTAATACAAGGCTAAAGATTGTCCGCAACCTGGGACAGCGTGGCTTGCAACTACACAGCTTGGCTTTCTGCCTTCTTCCAAACAAGGTAGTTCCCAAATCTTGCCAAGATTTATGTCAGAGAGTGGCATCTGGTAGGAGTTACAGCCATGACAAAGATGGTGTTTAATAATTGAAGAGTACAGGCAATTGTTCACTGCTTTAGCTGGCACCTTCTCCCCATTTTATCTGTTAATACAGACGTTGACTATGTGACTTACAACAGCTCTCTGCACAAGGTATCCTGTGGATGTCCCTTGGCCTCCAAGAGCATCCTAGGACATTGACACTAGAGAGGAAAGGAAAAAGAAGGGATAGAATACAAGACAAAGATACTTCCCACCAAATTTTAGCAATTTATGTGTAAGGTTATTGAGTTTAAATTACTTACCTTAGGTTCTGTCTTCATATTGAAACAAATACTTCCACAGGCAAGCCATTTCAACTCTAGTTAGATGTTTGAGTGAGGTCAGATAAATAACCCTTTGGAGGTGCTTGTTTCTCTCTACTGACTAGAAGGCAGGCCTGCAAAGACACAGGCTCAACACATCCAGTTTTCAGACCATGGGATAATTCAGATCAGAGGGTATCTCAGAAGGTCTCTAGTCCAGAATCCTCACAGCAGGACAAGCTGTGAGGTCAGACCAGACTGCTCAGGACTTTATCCAGTCAGGTCTGAAAAAAACCTCCAAGACTTCTCTGGGCAACTTGTTCTAAAACCTAGGTGTCCTAAGAGTGAAGAAGATTCCCCCCATACAAAGGCAGAACTTCTTCTGTTTCAATTTATGTAATCTGCCAATATGGCCTCCTGTGCTGTGTGCCACTGTGGAAAACCTGCCTCCATCTTTCTAGTAGTCTCTTTGTAGGTACTGTCAGGCTGCAGTTAGGTCCTTCTGAAGCTGTGTCTTCTCTAGGGTGAACAGGACCAGCTCTCTCAACTTCTTAGAGGACAAGTCCTCCAATCATTTTAATGGCTCTTTGCTGAACTCACTTGTTTATTGATACCTTTCCTGTAGTGAGGAATTCAAAACAGGACACAATATCTAGATGTGATCTAATAAATGCTGAGAAAAGCAGCAAGCCACTTTAATTGTTCTCTTGGTTGTGCTCCTGTTCATGCAGCTCAGGTTGCTACCAGAGTGCACTGCTGGGTCATGAACCAGCTTGTGCCCACCAGAACACCAGGGCCTTTTAAGGAGAGTTGCTTCCTAGACAGGCAGTGCCCAGCCTGTTCTTTGTAAGAGGTTAATGTGTAAACTAAAGAATTAATCCACCACAAGTCCTTCCAGGAGCTATCTGAATCCCCATGGTAAACCTCACTCTTCTAATTCCAGCTATAGTTTAAAGGAGTCACCCTCATCAAACAGATAGCAGATGTGTAGGTGGCAACAGTCAGAGGCGGTTCAGGATGAGAAGAGGAGATAAAGGAATGTATCAATGGACTATAAAAACTCACGATATTTAAGACATTCCCTTGTATATAATGCTTCCCAACTAGCCACCTTAAGCATTTTCCAGGCCAAATGTGCTGCTGTTTAGGATTTCTCTGCTCCACTTGTCAGTTCTTGCTGGAGACCAGGTATCATACAAGAAATGGAAACGTCTAACTGAAGGCTATGAATTCCTCATGGTAATAACATCTTCTACAGCGGGTTCACTGCAACAGCAAGCTTGCAGATGACCTCATCAGGGTCCTGCACCTTGGCCACAACAACCCTCAACAGGTTACAGGCTTGGGGAGGAGTGGCTGGAGAGCTGCTCAGCAGAGAGAGACCTGAGGGTGTTGATAGACAGCAGGTTGAACATGAGCCGGCATTGTGCCCAGGTGGCCAAGAAGGCCAATGGCACCCTGGCTTGAATGAGGAATAGTGTGGCCAGTAGGACCAGGGAAGTGATTGTCCCCCTGTACTCGGCATTGGTGAGGCCGCACCTCCAATACTGTGGCAGTTCTGGGCTCCACAGTACAGGAAAGACATCGAGGTGCTGGAGAAGGTGCAGAGAAAGGCAACCAGAGTGATGAGGGGACTAGAGGGTAAGTCTTATGAAGGGAGGCTGAGGGAGCTGGGGCTGTAACCCTGGAGAAGAAGAGGCTGAGGAGAGACCTTATTGCTGTCTACAACTACCTGAAAGGCAGCTGTAGTGAGACGGATGTTGGCCTCTTCTCCCCAGTGAATAGCGATAGGACAAGAGGGAACGGGGTTCTAGTTGCACCAGAGGAAGTTTAGATTGGATATTAGGAAAAACTTCTTCACCCAAAGGGTGGTGAAACATTGGAATGGATTGATGAGAGAGGTAGTGGAGTCACCATCTCTGGACGTGTTTAAAAAAAAGTTGGATGAGGCACTTCAGCAGATGGTTTGGTGTTAGGGTGGTGTAGGTCTGTAAGTTGGACTTGAAGATCTTAAGGTCCTTTCCAACCTTTATGATTCTGTGATTCTATGATCAACACTCACTGTTGCCTAGAGAAGAAAACATATCTGCAATGCTCTTCAGAGCTTCTATACTCTTCTGTTTACATCTCTATACTACCAGCACAATTAAGAAGAGCTAAGGATCAGGCCTGTGACATGCGACACACCTTTGGCCGGCAAGACAGGAATGAAGAGACCTGGAAATACTTGATGGCATTTCTGAGCCAGTGGCTGAGGAAGAACAGGAAGGTTGCTCACTTCAAACACACTAAAAATCAAATCTGAGATTGGACTCCTGCTCTCTGGCACTATCCAGGTTTGTCCTCAACCACCACCATCAGTCCCCACTCATACCCTGGATATCAGAACATATTTTTAGTTCAGTGCTGCAAAGACACCTTGCTGGTGGCCTGCAGCATGGCCACGAAGCTGACAGCAGTTCTACTTCACCTAAGTTCACTCATTGACATTCTTCACTTATCAGTGTAGACACAAAATAATATTATGCCTCCATAGCAAAAGAATCAGTGTCAAAAAGGTGTCTGGAACTCAACCATACTACTCTTCAATTGCTGAAAAATTTTCAGTAGTGTTTTTGGCTCAGGTGAGTACTGTACCTGCTCTGAATGTTACCCTCAGATTGCCAAGCTGGTCCTGAAAAGCCAAGATAGGTCCATTGTCAAAGAAAGGAATGCTGCCTCTCCCCTCTGTCCTTGCCTTAGACTCACACATCAGAGAGAGAGTTGAAAAAAGAGATGAGAAAGGAAAAAAAATATTGTTTTCACTAGATCTGTGTTTTCATTTGCTTCATATTTTAGGAGCCATCAGACAAAAGGGCAAGAGAGGAAGCTACAAATCCTTTTCAAAAGGCAGAGAAAAGAAATTAACAGCAACAACTACAAAAAAAAAGAAAGCTAAAAGGTAATTTTGAAATAAATCCTTAACTTCTAAGCTGTAGAACCAGGCCTTGGATATTGTTAATGAATCATTAGCCCTGCCTTAATCACAACATCTCTTTCTTTTGTTCTCACACCCCACTGCTTTTTCACAGTCGGAGACACTTGGATTTTCAGAAGTGACAGTGCTCCTCGTGAGCATAGTTCACGCTGGTTATAATGGACACATCTGCGCTTACAATGTTTGTCCATCATATCCACTGTTTGCTTTTAGCAGCACGATGAAGAGTATGTGGCAGCCTGTGAGTGTGTGCGTGTGTGGGAGCAGCAGTGAGAATGCAGAGGCTACTTAAAACCCTGCTAAGCCGCTCTGTTTCTCAATACAGCATTTATTGCAACTCACTTTGTAGTCGGATGAATGGAGTATTTTTTTTAAGGAATTTTACTCCCAATTGTTTTTACTACAGCATAAATTTGCTGACTCTTTATTAGACAGTAAGAACAGGGGCAATCCTTTGTGAGACTTGATCTTCTATTGAAATGTGTACAGCTTTGCCCTGGAAGCAGGCGTTTCAGCTGAATAACAAAAGCTTACAGACTTAAGTTCCCCTTACAGTCACAGCACTGGTTTTCTCTCTGTAAGCCTTGCGGCTCAAGTCAGCTCCCCATGGTAGTGTCAGTGCTGATTAACCAAACAAGGCCAGGGCACAGGCCAGGGAACTTGCATGCAATTGCTGTTAAAATATTAATACAGTCCCTGGCATGGGTTTGGCTCTTGTTGATGCCTGGCAAGGTCTGGGGAGCTGCCTGAGCAACAAGGCAGTGGGGACCGCTCTGGTCTGCAGCCAGAGACCTGACCTGGCCAGCGTTAGTGACTTGAGGAGATGAAATCACAGTATCTGCGTTTTTGCACGTGTGTTTTCCGTTATTTTTTGTTTTTTTTTTTCACTCTATACTGACAGCTTAGTTTACTATCATTGTAGGCTCTAATTCTGAAGCGAAGGCTGCATGGATGACTGTCTCTGGGTCTTTGGGTTACTTCTCATCAATGTGTGGGTTTTTACCCTACAGCAATTCCACTGACTGTTCACTTACACTGAGGAGGGCAAGGGAACACCCTGCAGTACTCTTGATAAGTCAGACTGCTTGTTATCCTTGAAAGTATAGAAAAAATAACCACACACACTCATTTAGGGAAGAGCTAATAAACTCTTTTTTTTTTTTGTCTCTTTTCATTTTTATTTTTTTGCTTTTGTATTTCTTAAGTAATTTTGTTGTTCTTATACTTTGTCCCGAATTTGCATATTAGGATGTACATTTCATTCTGATTTTTACTTCAGGTTAATCCTACAAATTAGTATGTAAGATAAAAGGTAACGAAGAGTTAGCTGTAAAATATAGATTTAATTTGTCCTCTTGTGCATTTTCCTACCATCATTTGTTCAATCTGCTATTATTATGTCTCTTTTTTTACATTGTGTTCTAACAATCCCTTTAGAACCTTTCTAGAATGCTTATTAGCCAGTTATCCAAAAATGGATATTTTGAAACTAATGACTCTGAATATCAAATTATTTTCCCTATTGGCTGAATGTTCTTGCTTTAGTAATATGCTGGTTTGACATAATCAATATTTCAAACACAAACCAATTCTTATGTATCTTTTTACTTCATTGAGCCAAATAAGAATAATATGAAACAATAATACAAATTTATGTGAAAAATATTCATAATTTATTTTTCCTTAGTGATTCTGAGAGCTGGAAGAGCAATAGCAAATATAATTAAAGTTGCATAACTCTTCCATTCTATCCTCTTTTTAATTCTTCCATAGTTTTCTTAATTGATCACTATCCATTCTCAATGTTTGTATTCATGGTTTCCATTTGAAAGTGATTTTTTCCAGTGGAAATCTATTTAAAAAAATGTTCCAACAAATCTTGAGAATAACAAAACTGCAAAACAAAACTCAAAACAATCCCAGAAAACCATTATTTTTCCCATTAAAAGATTAACTAAGAAAGTCTGTCTTTTATGAACGACTTTCATTAAAAAGGCTCGAAGAGGAGGATAAAGAGCCAAATACTTTGTTGGTATAAATGGAGAAATACCAATAGGAAAAATGAGACTTCTGGCCATATTCACGTGCAGGATATTTGGCACATAACTTGCCATGGAAATAGCCTCTCTTAAGAGGAACTGATCTGGTAAATATTGGCTGCATTTTCACCAGAATATGAATCAAGCTGTGTTCACATGGAGTGGATTTCTTGTGTGTAGCAATGAGCTGTCACTCATTGAGCAGATGATCTAACTCTGCAGTGAGTGAGAAATATTCTGGAAATTTTTGTGGGTTAAATGAAATTTTTGTCTTCACAAAACTCTTGAGGTAAGCAAGGCTCTGACACCCAGAGTATCCGACATCGCTAAAAAGCATCTCTGAAAAGAATGGATGGCTGCATGTCAGTGGGTCATGTTTTAGATCTTCTTTCAGAGTTAGATTAGGTAGATTTTGCACATATTCTAATTTAGGAAGAGAAAATTACCTTAAATATGAATTTAATGTTTTTATTCTATATTAATAGATATAAATTACTGTATTTTTTTGGCTTGATGCTTACCTTAATCCCAAACACTACTTTTGAGACATGATCCACATGAAATCTCAGTTTTCTTTTGGGTAATAGTTCATTATGTAAGGTCACAATATATTTTACTTACTACCTTTAGTAAAAATTTCCACTTCTGCTACCTCTTTCTGCTTTACACTATGTTCAGGCAGTTATTGACATCTGGGTTCAATTTGACTGAATATATAACTGTAAATACAGTGCAAATAATCAGATTCCTTGTTTGAAAGGAATGTAAGCAAGCAAGCCAAACAGTTTGATTTTGCCTCAAATACATTTTCAGCATCACTTATTTTAGAAGCGTTGTTCCTGTCTTCATTCTTCTATCACCGAGCAAAATTGTACTGATAGTCTTTAGAAGGAAAAGAGCAGAATTAATCCCGAAAGTAGATTGTAGGTTTTACTGTCAGTTAAGTATTAGTACAGTAAAGGTTTGGAAGAGGAGCAGTGCCTCAAAGAAACCTGGAATCATAGAAGCATAGAAGGGTTTTGGTTTTGGTTGGAAGAGACCTTCAAGGTCATTGAAACCAACCTTTGTAACTGTCAACCTGTCACTGTTATGAATTCTGACCCATCAACATTATCGACAGTGAAAACCTTTGCATCTGATTTTAACCATTCAAAATTTAGGCACCTGGTTTAAACTAGTTACTGAAGTTAATTTTGCAGGCAGTGGAGAAATAAATACTTGTCCTTTTGAATGGTGATATATTCCAGCTTTTAGGTGCCGGTGGTGATACAGGGTAAACTGTTGTCTGAAGGTCCTTTTCTCATTCCATGAGATTTGGAGAGCTCTTCATGCATTGCTGCAGGCACCTAACTCTTAAGCTGATGAAGTCAGATGAGAGAAATCCCAGAGTCATCTCTCTGCCCTCAGCAACAGTAAGATGTAACCTATCGCTGGAATTCAGCAGTTTATTAAATGATCCTATTTCCATGACAGTAATAGCAGGACTACGCCACTTAACAGCAGTGTTCCTGGGATGGGGAAGGTGAGGAGTGAGGAAGCTGTATACGCTTTACACATTTAGGAATAACTTCTAGGAACGCTGAGTATCAGAGAATCTTTCTGTTTGTTCCTGCCTCATTCCATACAGAAACTGCAGAAATCCAAAGGTGTCCTATTAGTGCTATTTATGGTATGTCTAAAAGCACATTAGTTGGCACAGACTTACACTGTAATATTCCTAGGTGGGAGTGGTAACCATTACTTACAAACCCCTTTAATTTACTCAGAGCTATAAACCAGAGGTCACTTCATGAAATTTTATAACTTAAGAAACATTATCTTAAAAAAAATTGTTAGTTTTTATCCTTGTTCTCACATTCATTCCCTTAGTCAATGCTAAATCAACTGAGAATTATGTTTTCCTTTTAATCTTAGAATTAGTATTTTCAGTTTGTGTAAATATGTTTAATCCAGCACAAGATCTTTCCCTTCCATAGATTGTTTTTTTTCCTATCACTTTCTTTTTAAATATAAACCATGCTATATGTGAAACAGAAAGTGCTCTAAATTGATAAGCACACATATAAAAGGAAGGTGTGAAAAAGAAACTGTTTCATGGCTCTGAAACCAGTGATCACAATGGGTCACACCAGACCACCCCACAACAAACAAGAAATTAGAAATGTCGAGGGCTGTCAAACACCAAATTTTCACACCAGATTGGCACGCACAAAGCTGCTTAGCACAGATGTTTCTGTAATTGTGATACACTGGGAAAATTCTGAGTGTTCTGACTTCAGTAGCTTCCAGACTCACACTTACACCTGTGTGTTGTGGTGGTCCTCTCTTAACACACTGGTCTGTAATATGAACCATGTGGTAACATGTGTCTGGCTCAAAAACCTGTTTAAACATCCTCCCTTCCCCCCATGCTCTCCTCACACCTTTGGGCTTGTTTCCTCATTTTTATTTTTAAGTCTAAAGGCTTTACAAAAATGGAGAAAATGGAGACACAAGAAGGCCATAGGACTGGAGGTGTGGGAGAGAGATAGCTCAGGTTCTTCTAATTTGGGAGACATCAAAAGTTGTCAGCTGCTCCATGCAGTGTGTGCAAGGGCCCTTTAAAAGAAATGTGGTGGTGCTTCTTGCAGCTGGCTGACCTATATTTTTGGAAAAAAAAAGTTATTTGATGTATTACTTCTTTTCCTTGGGTTAAGATATTACTTAAGGAAAAAATAATTGTCTAGCAAATATATTTCAACATATTTATTTTTCTTGTGAGCTATTTATTTTGACCAACACTATTATGATACCTACTAGCCTTCACATAACACTGCCTAGAAAGATCTCAGTGTGTTTTCCAAAGCATGCTCATTATAAACTTGCTGTCAGAAGTTTGCTACTAAGTCACGGTTGTGCATGTGTGTGTGTGTATCTCTGAGAACAGATGAGTCTCAACCTCCTAACACAGGAAAGATGAAGAAATACTTTGCTAACACTTTTACAGACATAGAGTAGCCTGCAGGTTCCAGAAATGCATCAATAATTAAAAATATTGTAGATAATATAATATACATGACTTCAGCAAATATTCTATTGGAAAAAATGAGCAAATTAGATGTTTCCCTTCGAAGTACTGGCTAAAGAAAGACGTGTAAGTCGTACATTACTGAAGTTTATGTGTATCACCTACAGTTTGTTATTTTGTTTAGGTACCTCAGAACTGATAATATCCACTGACAGAGTTTTTTAAAATTTTACCACAGAAAGTTTTTGCACTGGATAATTGCTGGTTCACCAAAATCAACTTGTTTTACAGAATTTTTAGTGAAATTTTTTTTAAAGGAAGAATACAGAACTATTTGACAAGATCTAACTATTCATTTTGCTATTTTTCAAATTAACATTTTTAAAAAATGTTACTTATTAAAAAAGTTATTTTGAATTTTCAAGTCTTGTTAAAATTGTTTGTTGGAAGGCACACTTAGCTGCTCTAGGAAATAATTTCCCAGGGAATTTAATTTCATAAGGAGCTAATTTTTAGGGATTTTCTTTCTTTCTAGTAAGAAAATAGATCTTCTCTCTGACTGTCTTTATTTGCTATATCCATGCTATCAATATTTGAGAAATTATGAAGTTAGAAAGGGACTGTGAGCTATTCAGGCAAGGGTTTTTCATAGTATCTTTAAGAAGACAGAATTATCCATCACTAAAATTACAGTTTTACCATGGAAAAAATATGACAGTAATAAAGAATATTATCAGATTTGTAAAAGCTGTTTGAAATTTGAGACTGTTTTTTTCTACAGGTAAGAAAACTGAGCTGAATCAAATACTGAAGTGAAGCCCCCCAAAGACTGAAGCATCCCCATTTTCCTAGCTGTTGGTAATACTAAAATAGCATTGAGGCAGAGATGGAAACCATACTGTTTCTGTTCCCGAGAAGCCTCTCTGGATGCTTCCCCCAGCCCGCGGAAAATGGCTGAGCTTTTGGCAGCCCTCCTGGTTCTCACTGACCTTGGGCTCAGGCTTCACCACGGGGTCATCAAACAATAGATTGATCACCCTGAAAGTGTGAGTTTCTCAAGGGTTATACAAACAATCTCCAGTCATTAAAATGAACTATAGAAAAAATTCAACCCTCTTTTTTTCTTAAAAAAATATAAAAATGATTGAATCTTTTTGAGAATCGAAAAGTGGACAAGCCCATTGCGCAGACTTCTCTTAATTAATAATTTATTTACCTCTCGTTAACAGGCCTTGTAGATGACAACACAAGTGGAGACGGATGTGAATATTCACTATTTGTAGCTATTGAAATGACTATTTTTTTTTCACCTTCAAGTTAAGGCCAAATTGACACTGCAGAATAAAGAAAAGTGAGTTACTTCTACAAATTCAATAAATTTGTTTTAGTCTAATGTTAATATATCTGAGTCCTGACTGAGGGAATGATCTCACCTGTACTATGAAACAGAATTAAATTCTTCCTAGCTCAAGAAAGTGAGGATTATAACTAGCTGAAATAGCAGTGATTTATATGACATTTTTCTAAGCAAAAGCCCTTTATAATGAAGTTCAGTTAATTGTCCAGAATGTGTGTTGCAAGTGGGCAACTAGAAGTCAATGTCACATTTTTCAGACAGAATTTCTATCATAGCACAAACATTCTAGAAATAATGTTTTGAAAAATTTTAATTTAGAAAACAACCCCCCAAAGTATTAATATTTTAATTGAAATTTGCTATTCTGAAAAAAAATAATAATAGCAAAACTCAGAATATCCTGGCAAGTATTTCACTTCTGTGGATTATTAATGTAATCTTTAAAAAGAACCGAGAACGTGCCTACAACCATAGCACCGCAAAAGCAGAAATTACTCTTACTTTTTTTTTTTTTTAGAGCATTGCCTGAAAAAAACCTCAATAGGTTTGTAAGATCTTGCCCCATCTTCTCCCTCCCTCCCCCCAACCCTGCTTTCTTTTCATAATGCAAAATCCAAGGTAGGTATAAAGAGCTTGCAGAAGACAGGTTTTGTGTGCTGGACATATCCAGCGTAATAAACTTCACACCTGAGCTTCCAGGATCCTGATCTTCTGTTAAGCATCCAGTTGTGAAGCCTGTGTAAGGCTAGATACAGTTATGGAAGTGTTTTTTAAAGCTTTGGGAAGTGTAACCTGTTCATAAAAACTTACTTTGATGGTACAAAACGTTACCTTTTTGTTGTTGGTAATTGTGTTTTGCTGAAAATTTATGTTAACGCAATTAAAGGGATTTCAGAGTGTCTTCAGTGCTCCAGCTACCTTTAAAAATTGTATAAATAATAACTCTTGAGAATCTTGTGTTTATGCCAAAGACTGAGAAGGTTAAGTGTCAATATTGTGCGGGGTAGGCAAAAGGATGCTCCTTTTTCTGCAGTGCTGCACTCCAAGACACATCATATTTTCTTGGGCTGCTTACCCTCTGGTATTAGGGAAAAGTATTCAGACCAAGTTTGTAATAATTACAAATGTATTTACCTTCTAGCTACTTTTTCTGTGTAAAGGCCTTCAAGGTATGAAGATGCAACGTTTGTAACATAATGAATTAGCTCTTAAACATTCTGGATTTGATTTGTTACTTCATTATTTTGTTACACAGACAAAAGTTGATGCAAAATTTAAGTTTCTGGTTGAATTTTGAAAAGTGTTATGTACATCTAAAAGGCAAAATAAACTCTCCAATTTCTGTGAAATGGTGTTTCTGACAGGAAGCAATGGGCCTATTGCAGCACTTGAATGCTTAGGTTAGAATTCATATGCTTCGTCTTTGAAATCTAGATTCTTTGCCATGTCTTGAAAAGGACTCTTGGGAGCTTGGATAAATAGTTTTCAAGAAAATGCATTGCTTTTATGATGTTTGTGTTTTCTGTGTAAACTGCAGTGGAACCTGGTAACCCATGGATGACATTCGCAGCTTCGGTGTTTTCAGCTATAGCTGAGAAAGAGTAGGTTACACTGAACCCAACACTTGTGACTGACGCTTTCATACACAATTTGAAACTCATAAAAAGCGTAAAAGGTCCTTCCTTCCCTCATCCTAAGTTGCAGCAGATCTGATGATGGGAACTGTTTGCTAAAGGAGTATCTAAAGAGAAATGCAAGGGCTTCAGTAAACTTTTTGCTGGAGAAAAACTAAGGTATCCTGTCCTCTCAGATTTTGAGGAAAATGATTAGAAACTTGATACATTATGACTGAGGGGAAATAACATCAATGCTTTTTTTTTTCTGAGAAAAACTTCTATATCAGTTTACGTGTAGCTGAAATAAAAGATGCAAACAGAGCTGGGTAGACAGCTGGGTTAACAGTAGGTAAGCACTTGCAGCCTGGTGACATTTGTGAAAATAACAATATTTTTCATTTGTAGACTCCTCATGTAGGAAGCCAAGTTTTTAAGCAAGCGAGATCCCTGCAGAGTGAGATTCTTTCACAGAGTAAACTAATGTGTCCTCATATCAGATGGCTTTTCCCTTGTTCATGTATGTCTCTTTCTCACTACCCTGTCCATGTTTTTGAGATTTTCTGAGCTATTTTTTGCAATGATGACTGATGAGCATTGTGGATTGAATATGGATAGCACTAGTTATGGAGGCAAATCAAGAAAAATGCAATCTCATTTTGACTAAATTTTATAAGCCAGTTCTGCAGAGAAAAAAAAAAAAAAGCGCAGCTGAGTCCAAACCCGTTGATTTTATGCTCTCTGCTTTCTCCAGCTCCTGCAATTTGACTTATTTTCACTGTCTCCTACAATGCTTATAAAAGTAGTGCTCACTTCAGACCTGACCTGCAGCAGCTCTTCCTGCTGCCAACCTGCAGTAAAATTTATTGCCTTATTTTATCAGATGACATGAAACAATGCCAGCAATTTCTCCAGTGCTATCTATATGTGATCAGACAGCACCGAGGTTACCCACACTGAGCAAAGATATGCTGTTTTCTCTTATACATTTTTAACCTGTAAAGTCCACTAGAAGCATACTTGTTTGACAAGAAGTAAATAATGGATCTTTAAGCCGGAAGCTTGTCAGAAAGAATACTTGATAAGCCAATGTTCAAAAATGCTGGGAAAAGGAATCTTATTTTACATGCTGAACTTTGCAGTATCCTATGATTTAGAGGTCAGCCCACTATAGTTATTTACTGTTCAAAGGTGTTTTTAATCAATTTGAAAAAGTATGGCTTTTCTTTCAACTATGCCTCCTTTCTCCACAAGCACCAGTAGTCAGGATTAAAGAAGTTTAAATAACAAGAAACCAAGCTTTGTGTTTGTGCCTAGTGTCAGCTTGCACTGCTGTAGGAAAAAAAAAAAAAAAGTTGATTTTTCTTTTGTTACAGTGCATTTAAAAATAGTTTAAAAAAATCATCTTACAGTATTTATGAGTACCCAAAAGAATTTTCCAAGCCCTCTCTTTCACAGTGCTTTACACCTAAAATCTCTGATCACTCATTCCTTAAACCTCAGGGCGTGTCAGCATTTGCAGTGGAGTGAAGCAAATATGCCTGTGCTCATGGAAATGGAAGTCAGTAAAGTCTCTCTGTGCACCAGCATCCTGCTGATACATTGACAGAAATCCAACAAGAGGACAGCCACATTCATGCCTTGCTGGGACCAAGTGTCTTTCAAGTCATTTGAGACCTTTTCCTCCCAATGCAGCTCCACATAAATGCCGTGACCTGATCTGCAACCCAGCAGGGCTACCACTGCATGGCTCTCCTCCACATCTCACCAATATGCACAGAACTCTTGCACCTACAATAAGCTAACATCTACTGTACTTTTACAGTCTTTATTACTGTGTTTTCCGAACACCTCGTGCAATTTCCTGTATTTTCATGAATCCAACTTCCCCTTTAAGCAAAGAATGCTATTAGTCCATTTTACAAATGAGGAATTGACGTACAGAAGGGTTAAATGATGCAACTATGATCGCAGAGAAAGTCAGGGTGGGTGTAGCCACCCCATGCAACTTGAAATATCTAACTCAAACCTTCTGTGTTGCCCATTTCATTCCCTTGACATAGCGAACAGCAATATCTACATAATTTGAACAGTATTCCAGGCTGGATTAAATGCTTAAAATACCTTGACCCATCTTCAGGTTAGCACTCCCTTTCTTTGCTTCCGCCGGGTTATAAAGATACGTCTCCATACAGACCAAATCCTGTACTTGTCCAAAACATGAGTAAATCTTGAGTTGCCCTATTGCAGTCCTTGGCAGGTGATTTCATAAACTCAGTATGTACTAGTCAGCTGTTGAATGAATCTTCATGTGTTGCAGACTGTTTTGATATCTATTGTCTAAACTGCTATTCACTATATAATCCATTTTTTTTGATGATGACGAACCATGATAAAAGAAAAAATACAAAAGGCAAAAGAGATTATGGGCTAGCTTCGGTACTCCAAGTCAATGGGTATTTTCATATATAGAGAAAACTTCAGCACTGCTACCGTCACTGGGAAATTTGCCTTCAGCTTCAGTGAGGCCAGATATTCATCCATAGGCTTTCATAGCATTATGTTCTCCTTTTCTCAAAGTCTACATTGCTTATTTTTAATATACTGGTAAAAAGTATTCTCAAAAACTAATTGCAAATCACAATGCAATGATTTAGATGTATTACTCTTCATCTTCATAACTTGGTCTATTATGTTTATTTTTAGCTAAATTCTTCCTTTTTTTTTTTTCCATTTTTTTTTTCTCCATAATGCCTTTAGTGACTTATGCAGAGTTTTATAAAAACTTACCTTCTTTCAGTAAAGTATTTGGAAACAACCATACTTTTATAATTAAAGTTTTACTTGCTCCTTCCCCACAAACATATTGGCAAATAAGCAAAAGCTAAACTATCAAGTGATATTTGTTTAATTGTGATTTTCTGTAGTTATTTTGGAGGGGTTATTAGTTTAGGTTATTTAAGCCTCACTATATTGAGCAGAATATGCACTGTAAAGAATTACAACAAAGTAGTATAGTCCATAATATTAAACTTCTATATCAGCATTTTTATTGTGTAAGGATTTTTTATAGTAGAGATGTAAATATTTACATGGGAAAAAAATATTAACAATATTCTACCTGGAAAAATTCTTATTAAATAAAGTACCTCAATGAAATACATCTCTGAATATTTAATAGTGTATGAGCATTAATCTTTCATCTTCATTCCTTTTACATTTAAATATATGCTAGGAGCAGAAACGTCCTTATAAACTCAATGAGTGGGACTGGAATACCCAACTAAGGCAGAAAGGGCTTGGAAATTCTCTCTTGCAAGAAGTATTCACACCTATTAGGTGGCTGTGTCAGGGAGATCACCCTCGGCAGTGTCAATCTTGCTCAGTGTAAGTGGGACTGCTCTGGACTTCGGGTCTGATCCCCATGTTGCACCAACCAGCAGAACTGAGCTGGCACACGGGAGAAGAAATAACTTGTGCCAGGCACAGGATGCGTGCTGACCCATGCAGGGACTGCACTGCAACCAGGTCACAGTCCGGTGGGCTGCCTCTGGGGCACAACCCGTGCTTGTGGTAAAGGTGTCATTGATTTCTAAATTAGCTGGTGGTGTTCATTGTAGTTTTTCAGGACATGCCACATGACCTACCACCATTGACCTGCATAAAAACCAGGGAATTTGCTTTTCACAGACTAGATCACTGAAGCTCTTTGTTACTGGCTGCACTGGAAAACTGCTGGCTGTGAATGTAGAAACCACTAGGGTCAGAATATTGAAATTGTTCTAGCATGACGAAAATATAAAGATGATTTCACTTGCTTTGGTAAAACTTAGTTGAAGAGCTCTTCATAAAAAATGGGGATTGAGGAAAAGGAGTGAGGAAGCCAGAGGAATTTAAAAGTTTTTTTATCCTGACTTTTTACAGGAACTGTGTTGTTAGTGGTTTAGTGAATGCTTGTTTGTCTCCATGTGAAAGAAGATGAATGTGTGAAGAGTCACCCAAGTTCCAGAGAGAAATTGAGCAAGACAGATCAGTCCCACCTCAGCCTGACACCTGGGGCACATCCTTATCTAAGGGGGTAAACGGATCAGAATGTTACTGCCCGTTTATTTTTTCTCCTTCTGTTTGGAGACTTCCCCTGATTAATTACTGTCTAGTAATTGCTGCTGTTAACTAATGTCAAACCTAATTAACCTGAAGTCCCTTCATCCAGTACCTCCACTGTCCCTTTGCAAAGATGAGAAGGTCATCAGCAAGGAGGTTCTGAGGATGGCCACACTTTACCCATTCGTTTATTTGCTTTGGGCCTTGTTTGCTATTCCT
>NW_009719802.1:44845-46948 GCF_000703405.1 Apaloderma vittatum
TGCCTGGCGACAGCTTTCTAGAATTCCCATCAAGTCTAATTGGCCTGCTGAAGCAGCAGTGAACACAAGATTTAAGAAATGTTTTCTTTAAAAACTTCTGGTCCCACAGACACTTTGAGATCAAGTTTCACTCTGCTGAAATCACACACGATTCCCTGTGATTTTCATGAGAAATACTGTAAGAAAGTATTAAAAGAGAAACATGTCTCAGTGGTTTGGAGGGACTGATGGCCAGGGGGGCTCAAGAGTGGGTGGTGGTAACATAGCAAGGCATCTACAGAATCTTTAAAGGTTGCCAAAATTAACACATACAAGGTATTCAGTATCAAAGTTTTCAATATTTGGCTCCATAAACACAGTACCGGTTGCAAAAACAAAGCTAAGGATTTCATGCTGATTACTTAAATAAAAACTGTTTAATTATGAACATTTGGGAAATGAAGTTATGAAGGACTGACCAATACTGCTATGGCTTCCTAGTGTTCATACCAGACTGTGAACACTCTGCCAGCATCTTACTGTGTAGCGTATTGTAGACCCAGCTACGGTAAACAGTTCTAAAGCTCAGCGTGGCTCAGGCAGATAGCTCAATGCAGAAGGAGGTCTGTGTCATCACCAAGGCCTATCACTTTTAGTGATAAGGTGGGGACTTTCCAGGCCAATAAAAGCTACCAGTATTGTCTGTAGAGGTGCTGATCAAGCAGATCAAGTTCCTATCTCCTTGTCTTGATTTTATCTTTTAGACATTTTCATACAGCAACACTAGATTTATTTCAGAAATAAGTCATGTGTTACTATTGAGGAAATACTGGCTGATGCTTTGGATTGGTCAGAAAGATAAGATCTGTCTGACAGTTTTTCTATGGTTACTACTGAAAATATGCATGTCTTGGCAATTTCTTACTTAGGCCTCTCCCTCCTCTCCTGGCCACCCTTCTAATTGGCTGCAACCAATTTTTCAGACTCAGTTGTTTTATCTAACCATTTAAAAGGCTCATAGATATAGCTTTCATTTGAAGCTTTGGAAACATAAGTGAAACTTATAGAGTGACTATGGTAATAGTGTAATCACCTGTGCATTCTCATGAAGATGGTTTAGGGTCACATGCTTTACTTTATAGTGTATAGTGGAGTACATACACAGTCAGTCACCATCTGTCAGCTGGGGAGCTCTTGGTATGACTACCATGATGATGTGATCACTTTAGAGTCATAGAATGCCTTAGGTTGGAATGGATCTTAGAGATCATCTAAGTGAACCTCCCTGCCATGGGCAGGGATGTCTTTAACTAGACCAGGTTTCTCAAGGCCTCATCCAGCCTGGCCTTGAACATCTCCAGGGAGCGGCAATCCACAATCTCTCTAGGCAATCTATTCCAGAGTCACCCTCATACTGAATAATTTATTCCTAAGATTAAATCTAAACCAATTTTCCTTCAATTTAAATCCATTTCCCCTTGTCCTGTCTCTGGACACTCTTGTAAAAAGTCCCTCCTCAGTCTTCCTGTAGGTTCCCTTCAGGTATTGGAAGGCAGCTATTATGTCCCCCACGGAGTCTTCTCTTCTCCAGGCTGAACAATCCCAACTCCCTCAGCCTGTCTTCATAGCAAAGGTGCTCCAGCCCCAGGATCATCTTTGTGGCCCTCCTCTAAACACGCTCCAACAGATCCATATCCCTCTTATAGTGGGGACACCAGAACTGGATGCAGGATTTGAGGTGGGGTCTCCCAAGAGCAAAGGAAAGGGGGAGAATCATCTCTCTTGATCTACTGGCCACACTCCTCTTAATGCATCCCATGATGTGGTTGGCTTTCTGGGCTGCATGAGCACACTGCCGGCTTATGTTGAGCTTCTATCAACACCCCTAAATCCTTCTCTTCAGGGCTACTCTCAACCCACTCTGTGCTCAGTTTGTATTTGTGCCTGGGATTGGCCCAACCCAGGTGAGGGACCTTGCATTTTGACTTGTTGAAGCTCATGCAGTTTGCACTGGCCCATTTCTCAAGCCTATCAAGGTCTCTCTGGATGGCATCTCTTCCCCCAAGTGAGTCCACAGCACCACACAGCTTGGTGTCGTCAGCAAACTTACTGAGGGTGCACTAA